>NW_015172061.1:223865-258681 GCF_001447785.1 Gekko japonicus | reverse complement strand
TTCCAAAAAACAAACAACTGAGTACTTAACAACCTTCCCAAAGGAAATTACACAGTAACATATAATCTTTTCTTTATTCTTTAGTATTTTAAAGACTATATAAGCTATATCCAGATGTTACAAGCAAGCTACGGTTTGTTTGTGAGGAGGAACCTCATTTATTTTCAGGCTTATACACCCCTTTCTCTTGCTCACATGCACAAAACTAAGTTTGATTATTTCCTGTTTAGGAAGACACAGACCACCTAAACTCGAATCCCAGCCTGAATACAGCCATAGAATGCACAAAGATTATTCAAATCTAATGCTATCAAACTAGTAAACAGAAGCCAATTTTATGACGTAAGTTCCCGATTCTTTTTATGTACTCTACTGTTTCTGTTATGGTTCATTCAACACAGAATACAGATCTGTTGATGTTCAGCTGCTAACACATTTGAGATAACCAGAAGCATCACAGCTAACAATGTGACTAGCGTCCCCATTTTAGATACAATATATTGAGGCCAAGCAATTTACTGAAGGCTACTTACTACTACATGACCTTTATTTATTACAATTCAAGCCACCTAGAATACTATTTTAGTGTTGAGGTGGGGAAAATATTAATTATAAAATAATTTATAAAATATAAGAAGATGCTGTGTCAGAGTAAGGACTAGTCCAAGGTAGCTCAGACACACAGAAAAAGAAACAAAAGGAGCAAGTATACAAGAAAGTGTAAATAAGAATGTGAGACAGTTTTAGGGCATGACAACAAATATAACCAGAATGAACTGTGAAAACAGTGCAGTCCTGAAATTGATGCTGAATGCAACATGAACCCATATAAAAAAGCGAGAGACATATTTTACATCAATCTTAAGAGGTACAGAAAACGGAAAGGAAAGCAAGAACCGGGGGACACAGTAGCAGGAAGAGAGATTTTGGGTCTGTCTGCAGTTAGTCAATGGACCACAAATCATTAAAGAATGCCATCTGACACAGGGAGAGACTTATACAGTATTTCTACAAAGCAATTGACAATACTTATGAACTGAGCAGTTGGTTTAATAAAATTTAGCATTTACATAGCACTTCGCCTGAGCAGGGCCTTTAGAAGGTACAGCTGCACAACAAGGTATGATCAGTAACTATCTATACCCAAGGTTTTCCATAAGGAGCCCCATCAAGTGAAATAATCTACCTGTAACCAGACAAAGTGAGGGAGGCTCCCATTCCACTGTTATTTTGCTCAATGTGTAAAATGGAACTTTTTAGGAGGGCATTTTTATAGAAAGTGGGTACTGTTGTGGTTTTGATGTTTGTTGAAAGTTTATTAATGGTTTATTGCTGGCTTTTAATTGTGTGACCCACTTTGAGTCTTGACAAGACAGGCAGACTAGAAATTACATAATAAATAAATACAAAAGGAAAGCAACCACAGCTAGACTACAAACTATTGGACTGTAGCCAAAAAATCTGGCTACTAAAAAAGATTAAAAAAAAAAATCACAAATAGACAAAGGAGGGAAAGAACTAGAAGCAGCATAATTAAGTACTTGCTGGGATCCAAAGAAAAAAGGGGAGGAAAAGTCAAAAATAACCCATAGAGTATCTTCAGTCAATAAGAAAACCTATCCATGTCAAGAATGACAACATCTGGCTACCAAGTGTAAGCTCAACAGCTTATTTCTGGAGGGATAGCAATCGAACTTACCCTGTAGGCACAATGGCTTTATGAAAGAACAGTAGTTAGAGTTGCACAGGTAGAAAGATTTGGGAATCAGACAGAAGTTACTGAAACAGACTTTATCACCACCACCCATAACTATTTAGCTGCTGCCAAGAAAGGAACAAATGGATTCTGCAACACAGGGACAGCAACATGACAGAAAAAGGCCTACCCTCACAGAGACAGTGCCTGGATTTAGATGCCTATGGCCAAGAAAAATAATCTAATTTGGTGAAATGCCTAAATTCAGATAACACAACAAACTGATGATAAGAAGATCTCCTAAATCAGAAAGTCTTTAATAACAGCTAGGTGCACAATGGTAAGAAAGCAGGCAGAAGCACAAGAATAAACCAGATTCAAGCTAGATTTCAATCAACTCTGGCTTGATCATGATGTCAGAATACAGCCTTAACACAGAGTATAAATTTGGCAGCTTATTTCTGGGAGACGTGCTTGCTCCTTAGCCACCAAGTGTTTCCCAGTGGAATCAGACAGAAGATGCTATTTATTTTACTTTTTTTTAAAAAAATAGCAGCATTATTGTATTGTTCCTACAGATTGTGTTAGCTACCTAGAAGGCCATATTTGGTGGAAAGACAGGGTTTAAATATTTTGAGAGAAAGATGAAAAAGGAGGTTTGAACAAAAAGGTCAGTAATTCTGTCTTCATATTCAACTTATGGTATCAGTAAAGAAGTGAAGTTAGTGTAGGGCTCTCAAGAGATTGGTAGCAGGTTGTGCAATCATGTGCAAATATCTGCAAAAGATATTAAAATGTAAGTAATTTCACTGACCCTTCAAGGCAGAGCAAGATATTTGGTTGAGGCGGAAAAGTGGAGAGAGAACCTGAAATCAAAGGGTGGGGGGAGGATTGCCAGGCCTCTAAGCCTGTTCCTTGCTCAGTGAATTAACGTCTAAAGCAAATACAAAGAACAATGCACATAAAAGGTAGCTCCTTCAAAGTTCTAGAATCCTCTTTTCGGAAACTCAGGACCAACCTTCCAATGTTTCCAAAGGACAGTAAGACTTTCAATGTATCACCAAAGATGAACAACCCAGAATACATTGCTAAAATATAGTGTTCCACTTCTGCTTAAATTTAGCATTAGGTTGAACTCTGCTTCAAAACTTTTTATAAACACTAGAAGATGTCCAGGCAAATGTCTGTTTTGCAGTCTGACTTATTGGAAAATAGCCCTTCCAGAACCAGTTTTTAGATTCAACTTTGGTTCAATTCACTATTCTAGCCCTTTGCTTAGAAATATGATCATTGTTAAGCCCTTCCCACCCATCTCAATGCATTTCAGTATCAATACTTCTTCTATTTGGCTACCTAGAAATGGATCAACATGTAAACAACCAACCATCCTTAGTTTAACACATTCTCTTGTATTTCTATGGTGATTCAGAACAAATTAATGTATTCCAGTGGTCAATCACTGTCATTATTTTAGCATGACATGAAAATAGCCATGCTAAATTTCCCTGAGACATATTAAACAATACTGCAGAGCTCCACTATAATAAGAATTTGATGGAAGTTCAGCCACCATTACATGATGGGCAAATGGAGAAGAAAGCAGAAGCATCTGTTTGCTATTCTACTCAAACCACCTTCTGTAAAAGTGCCAAGGACCCAGGAAAAAGTTTTATCACTACAAAGAACAATTAGCAGCACAAGCAAGGCATCAACACCACGGGGAGCCTGATATTATGCCTAATGTAGATTTATGCCTCTTCCCTCTGCAAAAACAGGAATGTCTTAAGATTTTTTCCAAGAACACAAGACAAGCTTGCTTGTACTGAAAGAGAAGAGCAATTTGGAGATCCCCACCCCCAACACATTCCCCTCTAGAATTCTATATGATTTGGGGAGCTTGAGCAGGTTAATCTCTCCTCCCCACTTTTTATTCCTTTAACTCTCATCTGCTCTCAACTTTCATACTCCTGAGGCATTTTTAGGCCTCAATAGACCAGATTCTGGGTTTTTTTGGATGGGATGAATCTTTTGGTTTCTGCCTGCCTGGGATTCACTCTCCAAAATATGTACAGACTCCTACCTTATCTGCAGATGGCTTGGATTTGCTGTTTTTGTTCTTGGCAATATTATCTATAGTGATTGCTTTGAAAGGAAATACAGTTCACCAAAGGGAAATCATCCAGTGCCTGCTTGCACATATCCTGGTTATAATCTCCACAACATAATATCCCCCTTAATTTAAAAAAAGTTCCCAGCTAGTGGAAGAGACTCAATATTAACAGAAATGTAGTTGGTAGAATGTAGGTGAGCTGTTTTATGTAGAATTTTCTTACTTTGTTCACACAAGTATTATTTCATGCAGTGTGACAATTAACTTCACTGTGGGATTATTTATATACTACATTTGACATAAAATCAGTCACAAGAGGGAAGATGCCACAAAGAAGCTTCTAGGCCAATGTAAATCATATTGCAAGTTTGTAAATGTCATATGTAATAAGATAATGTCCAGCTGACACACAGAGAAATATTTATTGAAGTGAAAGGATCTCTGTGTTTTTCCCCATCTGTGGCCACTGTTCTTCTACAAACAAGTACCCAACTTTCATTTAAAAGACTAATGAGCCTTTTGTGGCCTAGCAGCACTGAGGTAATGCACCAGCTGAAGAATTTATTTTGGAAGAGAAAAAATGAGAAGGGTACAAATCTATGAAAACTGTGTAATGAGATGTGTCACAGTCATAAACAGGATACCAACACATTTTTATTCAGCCCAATCCTAAAGTCTGCTCTGACTCATTTCAGCAAGATATATAATGTACTCTCCATGCTTATTTTACTAAGAAGCAAATCCTACTGAATTCAAATATGCTTTCTCCCAAGTAATCTTACATAATCTTGTGTGCGTAAAAGTGTGTAGCTTCCTCCACCTTGTTATAAGCATAGTGCAGCTCTTTTTATTTCACAAGGCATTTACAAGTGGTTAAGATGTACTGAGGGCTTTGCTAGCTGTTTTTGACACTATTATTACTATTTTACCTTGCTAGTGTTTCTGTACTTTAATGAGATGTTTTAATGTTGTGTCACTCTTTAATTTGCATTGTGACCCACCTCACACATCAGAAAAGCACTATGTAAATTTAGCAATCAGTAGTCAGAGATAGACATTATTTGTGGTTGACACTAGCCCTTCCCCCAAGACCTGTGATATGTATAGAAAAATGGGATGCTTTCTTTGCTTTCACAGTAGTCTTTCACAGAAAGCAGAGCAACACTGTTTCTTGCTTTTGTAAAAGTCCAGTGGGAATGGCGAACACACCCCTTCCCTCCCCCTAGTTAGTCATGAACTAAAGTGGACTAAAGTAAAGAAGGCATGATTCTCTGCTTTTGTATTGGGCTTTGCAGCAAAATGCTTTCATCCTTTCCTTGCAAATTCTCTGTAGCACACAATGAATCAATAGAGCTGGGTTTTTGTGTTAGGCATGTAGAGCAGTGAAGGGGGGAGATACTTGCTTCTAGTAATTGAACATATGAATATATATCAAAAGATGTCACTGTTTATTATAATTAAAATTAATCACTTCATGAGAAGCAACATTTATGATCAAATTCCAAGCTCTTCAACTACGCAAACAATTAAGCAGAGCACTATATAACAACACTCAAATACTCTCCCTTCATAAAAGTAGTTGGAAAACTACTGAAATATGACATACATACAGTTCTAAAGAACAGATAAATATGTGCAAAATATAACAGCAAAGCTACTGCTGTTCTACATCCACGTATCTTGGATTGAACAGCTACATACGAGTCCAGTAGCACCTTAGAGAACAACAAGAATTTTGGGGTATAATCTTTCAAGAGTAAAAACTCCCTTCATTAGATACACAGATACAGCATACCTGACAAGGAAGCTTATACCCCAAAATTCTTGTTGGTCTCTAAAGTGCTATTGGACTACTATTTAGCTGTTCTACTGCAGACCAACACAGCTACCCTCTGAAGATCTTATCACTTTCAAAAGTAGCCCTTAGTATCAATGTGTGTTCCTTTTTTGTATGATTCCTGGGTTTTGCCATGCCATCAATATTACCATGTGTATATACATATTAGTTGGTTCAGCTAGACACTGTAGTTCCTCAAGTCACTTTACGCTTACTACAAGTTAACTAGATCAACATCGTAAGGAAAAACAAAGGAGACACAGGTGTTGACTAGAGGAGAGTGTAACCAGTAACAGGTGTTCACAGGGAGGGGAGCATACTGAAGAAATGCAGGTCCATGAAAGCTTAAAATGAGATTTTAAAAACACACAACACAGCAAAGCCCAAGAAGGTATCAGTATGCATCTAGAACTCAAGATATTCCTTCTGGGGATCCTTCAGGACTGAAATGCATGGTAGAAACCGAATAATCAGAAATAAATGTATAACCCTGAAAAGAATGCCAGTTTAAAAGCAGGTTTTGCCAGTAATCTAGGATATCACTGTCGTATAGCCTCAATGAAACCTTCAAGTATAGCTCACAAGCCTGGTACACCTGAGGACGTTATATACTTAAAACAATAAACAAGAAGAGTTATGGCTCTGCACAGCCACTAGGACAAAAGCAGTGTTTATACAGCTGCATTTCATTATGGCTTATAATATACGGGGGCGGGGTGGGGGGAAAGAAGCGGAGGGTGATCGTCCGCTTCCAGCAGTATATGCACAAGGATTACACACTTCAGACACAGAAACACAGACAAGTACAGACAAGCCCATATCCTCTTTGTACCTACTCGTTTATGCCCTAGTAAGGGGCCAGCGGTGCGGCCCCTTTCAAGGGAAAGCACTCTCCCTTTGCTTACACCCGTCCACAATCACAGCACAGACACACTGGATCGTTGCATTCGCCTTCCCCGTAACCGACAGGCGGGGCCCCGGGCATGGACGAGTTCACTCAACCGCAGCGCCCGGGGAAGGGGGGCAGCGGGTAGGTGAGGCACGCGCGCCAGCACCACAGGAAGGAAGGGCGAGGGCAGCACGTCTGCTTGTCTGTCTGTCAAAGGAAAGGGCCGGGGGACTCGGCAGGATTCCCGCGCCCAACAGACCAGCCGAGAATTGAAAAGAGGACCTTCGCCACGGTAAGCCCCTCACTTGGGCGGGTCTCCCGCGTCTCTTACCTGACGGGGTGGCTCCGAAGACTCTCACCACTGGCACCCTCTTGACCGGGGCCTCCCTGAAGTCGGACTGGCAGGGGTCCAGGCCGGGCAGAGGGCTGCTCATGTAGTAATCGGCGGTCACGACCCTCACTGAGAACATGTTCGCCGTCGCTAGGGCAGGCGCCGGTGAGGACGGCCGCAGGGTATGCCCCGGGGCTGGGGCTTCCCTCTTCCTCCGCCGCCGCCCGCCCGAGCTGCTGTCGCTGCTCCTACCGCTGCAGCACGAGCGCAGCCCCCTCCCTGTCCTCACCCGCCGCGTCTCGCGCTCGCGCGCATGGACGAAAGCGGACGGAGCACGCAGGGGGCGGGAGGAGGGGGTAGAGGGGGCGGCTGAGTGCGTGCGCGCGCGCCGTTGAGACAGTAACCGCTGTGGCAGGGCCCTAAAAGCAGGCAAATTGCGTGCACTTCACCGTCAAAAACCGTCCTCTTTCCTCAGCGCGGCAGCACCAGTGCAGTAGTTTCTTGACTGCAACGGTTGTTGCCATGATGATGATGTCACAGACCCGACCACAAGCGTTCAGTAACGGAAGGGGGTGGTTGGTTGAGAACGGTAGCGAAGATTTTCTTCGATCCTACCCTCACACGAAGATGCGTTTAAACGCCTATTGGTACGTCGAACGCTGTTATCGATTACTCAGCTTTCAGTTTCTTCTGTCTGGGGAAAGACAAGCGTGAAGAACGCCAAATCACCGATGGCGTAAGGGTTGTTATTTTTTTGCTGTCTGTTTAGATGCCATTTCGGAGGCAGAGCTATGGAAAGGTGAGTCGGGGGGGGGGGGGGGGTTGTGTGATCAAAAGGAAATCTCGTGCCGTCAACGTTCACGAGATGATGAGAAAACGGGGAGGAGCTGGCGAGAGCCCTACGCGCGTTCCCTTTGGCTTCCGCTCCCCAGGGGGAGCGGGGAGGAAGGAAGATGAATGAAGAGCTGGGTCCAGCCTATAAAAGGGCGGCGGCTGCTGCCGGTGCTTAAACGTGCTGCTGGCTGGGGCTGCTCTGACGCGCGCTGCGGAAGAAGGAGGAATCCGCCCAGGTTCTTTCCCTCCCCTTTCCTCTCTGGGTTTCACCTGCTCTCGCGGGAGTTGTAGATCTTCGTGTGTTGTGTCAAAGCTTAGTCCGGGATATTCAGTGTTCCTATGAAAAGCTAGCATGTGATATGAGTGCGATTGTGCGATAGTTTGAACATTCCTTGGCATTGCCCTTCTTTGGGATTGGAATGTATACTGACCTTTTCCAATCTTGTGGCCACTGTTGTGCTGGCAAATTGAGTGCACAAATTGAGTGCAGCACTTTAACAGCATCATCTTTTAAGACTTTGAATAGCTTAGCTGGGATACCATCACCTCCACTAGTTTTGTTGTTAGTAATGCTTTCTAAGGCCCATTTAACTTCACATTGTAGGATGTCTGTCTCGAGGTCAGTCATGGTTGTCAAGGACATCGAGGTCTTTCTTGTATAGTTCTTCTGTGTATTCTTGCCATCTTTTCCTAATCTCTTCTGCTTCTGTTAGGTCCCTACCGGTTTTATCCTTTATCATGGCAAGCTTTGCACAGAACATTCCCTTAATTTCTCCAATTTTCTTGAAGAGATCTCTAGTCCTTCCCATTCTGTTGTTTTCCTCTATTACTTTGCATTGTTCATTCAGGAAGGCCTCCTTATTTCTCCTTGCTGTTCTCTGGAAATCTTCATTCAGTTGGGTAAATCTTTACTTTTCACCTTTGCCTTTCGCTTTCCTTCTTTCCTCTGCTATTTGTAAAGCCTCATCAGACAGCCACTTTGCTTTCTTGCATTTCTTTTTCTCTGGGATGGTGATGATTGCTGCCTCCTGTACAATGTCACGAACCTCTGTCCATAGTTCTTCAGGCACTCTATCAAATCTAGACCCTTGAATCTATTCTTCACCTCTACTGTATATTCATCAGGGATGCGATCTAGGTCAAACCTGAATGGCCTAGTGGTTTTCCCAATTTTCTTCAGTTTAAGTCTGAATTTTGCAATGAGTAGCTCATGGTCTGAGCCACAGTCGACTCCAGGTCTTGTTTTTACTGACTGGATAGAGCTTCTCCATCTTTGACTGCAAATTATATAGTCAATCTGATTTCGGTGTTGCCCATCTGGCGATGTCCATGTGTAGAGTCGCCTCTTAGGTTGTTGGAAAAGGGTGTTCGCTATGACCAGTGTGTTCTCTTGACAAAACTCTGTTAACCTTTGCCCTGCTTCATTTTGCTTTCCATGGCCAAACTTGTCTGTTATTCCGGTTACCTTTTGACTTCCCACTTTAGCATTCCAGTCCCCTATGATGATGAGGACATCATTTTTTGGTGTTATAGGAGGTGTTGTAGGTCTTCATAGAACCGGTCCACTTCAGCCTCTTCTGCATCAGTGGGTGGGGCATAGACATGGATTACTGTGATGTTGAATGGTTTGCCTTGGAATCGGACAGAAATCATTCTGTCATTTTTGAGATTGTATCCCAATACTGACTTTTGCACTCTCTTGTTGACTGTAAAGGCCACACCATTTTTTCTACGAGATTCCTGGCCACAGTAGTAGATATAATGGTCTTCTGAGTTAAATTCGCCCATTCCTGTCCAGTTTAGTTCACTGATTCCTAAGATGTTCAGTCTTGCCATCTCATTTTTTGACCACATCAAGCTTACCTTGAGTCATAGATCTTACATTCCAGGTTCCTATGCAGTATTGTTCTTTGCAGCATCGGACTTTCCTTTCACCATCAGACACATTCACAACTGAGCGTCCTTTCGGCTTTGGCCCAGCCACTTCACTCTTTCTGGGGTTACTTGTACTTATCCTCTGCTCTTCCCCAGTAGCATATTGGACACTTTCCGACCTGAGGGGCTCATCTTCCGGCATCCTATCTTTTAGCCTTTTGATACTGTCTACGGGTTTTCTTGGCAAAACTACTGGAGTGGGTTGCCATTTGCTTCTCCAGGATTGGAAAAGGTCAGTATACATTCCAATCCCAAAGAACGGCAATGCCAAGGAATGTTCAAACTATCGCACAATTGCACTCATATCACAACAGGTGGCCAGTGTTCCCCCTAAGCTGAGTTAGTGTGAGCTAGCTCACAGTTTTTTAGTCTCTGGATCACAGATTTTTGCCTTAGCTCAGGAAGGATGGCTCCAGAGCAAACTAAATTATGCAGTAGCTGAATTGCTGATTCACAACTTTAATGCTGGTAGCTCACAAAGTAGAATTTTTGCTCACAAGACTCCACAGCTTAGAGGGAGCATTGCATGTGGCTTCAGGGCAGCAGCCAGTGCAGACAGCTACAGGCTCAGGGCCCCTTCAACAGCCCTATAGCTGCTGTAGCCAGTCTCCTTAGCCCTGAACCTGGGGTGGTCTTTCTTGAGAGAGACCCACCAAAACAACCTCTGAACCTCCACCAGTAGTGCCCTCATAAAGCCAGGCTTGGCTTAAACAGTGGCTTTTGCTGTGAGGTTAGGAGAACCACACTCATGCCAAGTGAAGACTCTCCAGACTGGCTGCACCATCAAGCATCCTCCATGCAAACAGCCCCCCCCCCCGCATGTCTCTCCAGTCATCTCAGTCCAAAAGGACTAAGAATGGGCAAATCTCTGCTCTTGCCTCAGGCATCTTCTACTGACCAAATGGCTAGTCTTTTCTCTGTCAAATGTACAGGCAAGCAGGGACAAAGAACCTCTGGTCTGTGCTATTGTCATGGATGAAGTATGTTGCATGTTTCCATCCTCATCTCCTGTTTCACCTATATGTCAGGAAATACCTTTGGAATAATCCTCTCATTCCTGTCTCCATATATTTGTCTACACCCATGCCAGACCTATCAAGGTAAACATTAATTATCCATGTACAGTGAATGGTCACCCATTCAGGTTTATTATGCCACACATTAAGAAATATCACCTCTTTTGTCTGGCACCAGGGAAACGCCAGGCCACTCTTGTTCCACAGTGGACACTCTCCGCCAGTGTTCCCGCTAAGCTGAGTTAGAGTGAGCTAGCTCACAGTTTTTTAGCCTCTGGCTCACAGATTTTAGTCTTAGCTCAGGAAGGATGGCTCCAGAGCAAACTAATTTATGCAGCAGCCAAATCACTTGCTCATAACTTTGATGCCTGTCGCTCACAAAGTAGAATTTTTGCTCATGAGACTCCACAGCTTAGAGGGAACATTGCTCAGCCAACCATCCAGCACCTGGCTTAATTCCATCATAGCTATAGTTAAGCTACACTCTGCCCTTCTGGAAGCTCATTGGTCACACCTGAATTATACTCGTCAGAGCACATGGCCTCAGAGTGTGTGCCCCTGATGCCAACTGGCAGTTCACCCCTAAACCTTTGTTCTGGACCATAACCTCATCTCCTTGGTCCCATGCATGTCTGGACAGGTTGTATCACCCCGTAACTGATCCCTGTATTCACTATCGATTACCTCTGCTTTCTTAGTTCTGTATTGCTTGCTCTTTTTGAATATTTAGTGTGCTTGTAATTAGGGAAATACTGTAATAAAACTATTTAATTTACTCTTCAAATCTGGAGTTTTCCTACTGTGCCGGACATTGGTATATAAGTGGTGTGTGATTCCTGTACCCCTCTGGCCTATCCTGCTGCATAGTTAACTTCCCCATACAACAAGGCAGGCCATTGGTGGTAATACTACCACTCCCTGCCCCGAAGCTCCCCCTCATTGAGAGGTGAGGAGCAGAGGTAACACCAGCCTTGGAAATGGCCCCAGACCATCCATAAATCTGCTCCACAGCAGAGAGGGGAAAAGGAGAGGAAGAATAAACTCTCGTGCAGAAGAGCAGGCTGTTATCCTGACCAAAGCTTGAGCAGTCAGCTAACAGCAGTGGCAGTTCCTACTTGCCTCACACAGGATAAGGGCCTCCCCTTGTTTGGGCCTGAAGTAGCCCTGGTGGGGCTTGGCCCTGGGGTGATAGCTGATTTTGGGACCTATTTTGGATTTTTTTTTTCCCCTGGGACCCCAGAGTCACTAACTTAAAAGTAGTAGTAGTCTAACCATGTTTCTCTCAACTGCCAGATGAGTTATGCAGTTCCCTTGTACGCTAAGAGCAAAATGAAGCGCTTGGTAGTCTTTATGTTAACAGTGCTGAAGATAAACTTCAGGTGATGTGAGTTGGGTGATTTGCTGTGTATTTTGTAAAGTCCTTCCCCAGGTTTCCCAGATGGTGGCCACTGACTTTAATTCAGATACCTCAGTTTTCAAATCAGGTAATGTGTTTCATTTTTCAGCCCCCCACGTGCAAAACAGTTGTGTGGCTTGTGCCAATATTCCAGTTTAGGCTTCTTTTCAAAATATACAGAACTGCAGAAATGATTGATTTGTGTGGGACAAATAAATATAAATCTATTATAAAGTTTGAGTCCAGTGGCACCTTTAAAACCAACAAAGTTTTATTCAAGGTACAAGTTTTTGTGTGCATGCACACATCTTTAGATATAATTAAATGGAAGTTACCACTCCATACATATAGATAGAGGGTGAGCAGTAAATTAGCAGATTCAAGGACCAAACAAGAATAACAAGCCTAGTTTATATGGTTACTATTTGTTTGGGTTTAATTCTGGGGGGAAACATAGTGAAGGAAATAAATATATCAGAGTTGGAGATTGATGGGGAAATGTTGTTGTTGTTCAGTCGCACAGTCAAGTCCGACTCTGCAACCCCCTGGACCACATCACGCCAGGCCCTCCTGTTCTCCACAATCCTCCGGAGTTCGCTCAATTTTACGTTTGTTGCATCGATAACACTGTCTAACCATTTATTCCTTTGCCGTCCCCTTCTTCTTTGACCTTCAATCATTCCCAGCATCAGAGTCTTCTCCAGTGAGTGCTCCCTTCTCATTTGGTGGCCAAAGTATTTGAGTTCCATGGCACCCACCAACACTTTTTCTGGCTCCTGTGAGGTGTTTTTAGAAAGTGGGCTGGGTCAGGTGAGGCTTTTGCCCAGTAGAGCTTCTGATTGGCCATTGCAGATCTGATTGGCTGTGCAGATTTTTAAAAAGTTTTTTCAGCTGCAGGTACCAAAAGAGCACAAGGATCTTCACTGTGTTACTGAAGGTAAGCTGTGTGTATTCAAGAAAATGTTTTAAAATATCTGTTCATTTAAAAAGACATCCTGTTAAATGGAGCTTCTGTCTGAGATATTGAACAGTCACTGGCCCCGGTCACATCGCAAAGTTGCAGTGGGAGAGTCACGGATGGTGGGTGGATTATCCGGGTGCAATCACACCCCAACATCTGGGAAGTGGAGCGCACCGGTGGCTTACCACCGACAATGCGCCTTAAAAAACTAGTACCTCCAAGGTACTAGTAAACGTTTGCCATGGGCTGCCTCCAGACACCTGTGGTGTGATCGCGCCAGCGTGCAGCATTCCCCTCTGGTCCCTCGTTTACCCGCCGGTGCTAAGGGAAGGACCCGTGGTGTGCCGCCAGCACGTCTTATCGCGTAATCGCGCACCAAACTGCGCCGGAGCAGTTAGCCACGCCTCCCCCCGCGATATCCGGCCTGTGTGACCGGGGCCACTATTAGAGTTATGCATAATCTTACTTTCTGATATTTTGGGATTGGTTCTGTCTTCTGGTAGCAGTCATTTTGTAGTTTGCTGTGCTTCCTGTTTCATTTACATCTCTTTTGTAACTGTGGCCACCACCCTGTTTCAGAATTCTAGAAGTTCTTGCAGGATTGAAAAGGTTGGGGATGTCAAGAGATAGACCTTTAAGAGATGTAAGTAATTGCATGTCAGTAAGTTAGATAAGTTTTGGCTGGATGATGTTAGGACGGCAGGTCAGCCAAACACAAACCACCTGCTATTAATTACAGCTGCAGAAACTTCATGCACCTGTTAGCTGTCAAAACTTTAGCTTCACTAAGAGATCTTTGACAACTTTTGATCTAGATTGCCAAGTGTAGACCACTGATTGGTTTATCAATTACTCTGACAGCTGAATGACTATTTAGCTGGGAGGCAAGCACAGCAAAAGGCGGCTACTCTGGCCTGTTGCCACAAGTCGGTTGCCAGAAGCCAGAGAGAGAGCTTTCAAGGCAAGAATGCTGCATCTGCTCGGAACAATTTAGGAGTGAGAAGTCTTGCAGGAGGATTCCATACACCCTTCTAGGCAGAATATCGGGTAAGGCGGATGGTGACCTTGGCTAAAGGGCCGTTAGCCCGGAAGGAGGAATGACTAATTCCTTGGCACCAGCTCTGCTCCTTGAACTACTACTGCTTAGAGCTATCAGCTTAGGTCTAGCAACATAGATAGTGAGTTAGGTTTTGTTCCTTTGTTTTGTTCTTTGTACACTCTCCTTTTCCTTTACCAGTGTATTTTATTGTTTTATTGCTTTTGTAATAAACTTAACCTGTTTTTATCATTCAGATTGAGTCACTAACCCATGCACCACGACTATGCTACCAATTAGAGTTTAAGAACCACAAAACTCTATTTTCTATTGCTTTTACTGTGCTGGTTAGAACGACCCTGGCTTAAAGAGATATACCCTGGTGTCTCTGTGGCAGCCCTGAGAGTGGGTGGTAGCACTGAGACAGAAGGGCTGGGTCGTGACAGGGGACTCTTGGGGTCTAATGATATAAGTAATGAAATTAACACTGCTCAGTACCACCTGTGTTTCTGCAACTTTAGTTTGTTTTGTGCTTTCCTTACACTATAGATGTGTTATAAATACCAGTTTATATAATAGACATTGCTATGATGTTTGATATTTGTATTGCTAGCAGGCTTATAGAGCTTTATTCTGTTCTCACTGAACCAGTAGTTACAAGTTTCTGTACTTCATTTTTTTTTTTTTTACTTTTAGGGTTTGGGTACCAGTTTTTCTGTCTCTAAATATGGAGAGAGAATGCTGTTTTAGGATGGCTCATTTGATTATTTTAAGGCCATAAGAGTACATTGGAGTCCCCAGCAAGGCTCCCTCTAAGCTGTGGAGTCCTGTGAGCAAAAATTCTACTTGGTGAGCTCCTGGCATTAAAGTTGTGAGCGAGCGATTTGGCTGCTGCATGAATTCGTTTGCTCTGAAGCCCTCTGTAAGGAAGACACCAACCTGTCTGTAACACAGCAACTCTGTAGAACTGAAGGACAGCAGGAGGGGGAGGATCAACCTTGCAAGTCTTTACAGGAACTGTCCGGTACTCAGCTTTGCAAGAGCTGCACAGCTGAGAACTCTTAACTGACAGCTGCACTGGAGACAGGGAGGGGCAGCGTCTTAACAGGTCTTTCCAAAAATAAAATAGCAAAAGGTGTGGGGGGGAGATAACGCGCGTCTGGTGGGCAGGATGTTTTCCTACTTTGTGGAGTCATTGTAAGTTCCAGTTGATTTTAATTACTCTTTGTATTTTGGCAACCCCCTGAAGTACTTGGAATTTTCTTTTTTCCTCGAAGCATTGTTAATTGAGGTTGCCTTTGTTGTTTTTTGATAATAAAAGCTTTTTTGCCTGATTTGCCAAGCCTTAGTGTAGAGCCTGAAGTATTCTGGCAGAGAACCCGAAGCCTGTTCTTACACCCTCCTTCCTGAGCTAAGACAAAAATATGTGAGCCGGAGGCTAAAAAACTGTGAGCTAGCTCACACTAACTCAGCTTAGAGGGAACACTGGTCCCCAGCCTTTTCAATCCTGACAAAGGGTGGTGGGTGCAATCACAAAAATGGCTGCTGCAGGAGGCAGATTCAACCACAAAATGTCAGGCATCAAGTTTATATACAAGTCTGATAGTAACGGTTCAACATTTCAGTCAGAAGGACTGTTTAACAGGATGTCTTTTAATTTGCACAGCCGATCAGAAGCCCTGCTGGGACAAAGCTGTAACTAGCCCCGCCCACTTTCTAAAAGCACTTGGCAGGCGACAGGAAAGTTGTTTGCAGGTACCATGGCACCCACGGGCTCAGAGATGGAGGCTATACAGCACACATCCAACCAGTGCTGCGTGAGCTGCACTGGCTTCCAGTGAAGCGCCAGATCAGGTTCAGGGTTCTGGTTTTGACCTTCAGGGCCCTCAGTGGTAAGGGACCTTCATACCTTCAGGACCAACCTCTTCCAATATGCCCTTGGAAGAGCACTACGCTCAGGGAATAAGAACTTCCTGGTGGCCCGAGAGAAGTCCACCTGTCCTTGACTAGGGCCAGGGCTTTTTTAGCCCTGGCCCCCACCTGGTGGAACTCTCTGTCAGAAGACATCTATGCCCTGTGGGAGTTATTACCTTTCCACAGGGCATGTAAGGCAGAGATGTTCCACCGATCTTTGGTTGAGGACTGCGACGGGGCAGTCTTTTACACTCTCATGCACATCCCCCCATCCCTCATGACCCCTCCCCCCAGGGAGGCTGGGGGGCTGAATTTTCCCTTGCCATCCTGTATATGTACATTGTTCTTACCTACTGGTATTTATTGGCTACTTTAATTTAGAATTAATTTGAATTAATGTCAATTAGAATTAGAATTAATCTAACGATGTAAGCTACCCTGAGCCCCACTTGTAGGAAAGGGAGGCATAGCAAATCTAATTTAATAAATAAATATACTTTACATGCAGTATGTCCTACATTGAATTCCTGGTATTTCCAGCAACAGGTGACCTTTCATGCCTGAGACTTAGGGAGTTGCTGTCTACTAGAATAAACAGTAGGGCTGAACTAGATGGACCAATGGTGTGACTCAATATAAAACCACTTCGTGTGGCTATTGGCTTCATGGTGAACATATTTGGGGAGTTGTGGGCATGGCAGCTGAAGACCAAAGATAAGAATTCTTGTGCATGCAGTCAAACAAAGAAGAAAATGAGACAACAGAGTCCTGCAGAAATGGGTTAATTTGAGATACAGCCTGCAAGTCCTTTCTGCTCTCACCAAGCTTTGGAGAAATGGGCAGACAGGAGTGATGCAGCAAGTGACCAGGAATGATCAGGTGACAGTGCTACTCTAAAGGGCGTTTCCCATAGCCTCAGAGACCAAGAAGCATGAAGAACTGAGAGGGGGGGCACCTGGGAATAGCAGGGTGAAAAACCTAGGAGGTGTTACCCCCCAGCAAAGACTCTGGGAAAAGTTGGGAGGTGAGTCTTAAGAATTTCTTTTTTCTTGTAGAATGAGTTGTTCACAATGCTTTCTAAGAATTGAATGCTATGACAAATTTTATGTAAGAAAAGAATCTAGGAAATTTCTGTGTGTACTCTAGACATACTTCTTTTTAAGTATTATTTAAATGTCATTAATTTTGTTCACAATTAACTGCATACTCTGTGTGTGATGAAATACACTATTTAAAATGGTCAGCATTTTTTTGTAGTTTTAACAGAACAGAAATGTGCTGATAGTCATTAATACTGTTTCTGTGCAAAGGCTGCTTCTAAGTCAATATAATAAAATTTCTTAATTTGTTAAAAAAGCTACGGTTTCTGTTTTCAATTTGTTATGTTTCCCGCTTCATAGATGCTAAAAACTAAGATCCTGCCAGTAGAAGGTAGACCACTCTCCACCTTAACTGCAGCAAAAACCTTGTGATGCTGAAAAACTGATGCTGGGGGATCTCGGGATCCTTGTGGATAAACAGCCACAGAAGTTGGAGAAGCTGTACTGAGAAGGGATAACTGATAATCACTTCACTTCCACCCACAGAATGTGGATACAGCCTTATATTCTTATATAACATAGAATGCAGCAGTTTGAATCTGTAAAACATTTATATTTTCAAATATTCCCAGTAATACAATATGCTGTAGTAATTAATGAATTGTGTATGTTGTGTTCGTAAATCAGTAAAATAAGTTTAGGGTCAGTGAGAAAATAATATGATATATCATTACCCCCAAATTTCTGTTTTCTTTCAAGAAAAAGGGACGCTAGAGGATTTTTTTCACCCGCAGTTTCAGCTTCTCCAGAAAATGTACATTACTACAGTGGCCAACAGACAACGTGGGCTGGCAGTGCTGAGGATACCTTGCTGTTAATACACTAATGGGATGGTGATCTGACATCTCCCCCACAACAAGACTCTTTCTTCTGGATAAAATGATTAGTTTGTTTGAGCTGGCAGTTAAATATTAACTGGTAGCACACAGGGACTTTCAGGTCAGTTTGTAGGACGGCAAATGAATCTCAACTGAATGGCACTGATATTAGTAATCACTAGAGAGGTATGAGAACATTTTTTTTCTTTTATAGGGAACAGGCATTGCACGTACTGCATATACTGCCCAACAAATGTGATCCTAGATAACAAGGTAACAGGGTGACGTTACACATTGTATTTTATGCTGTGACATTGAGGGATCTTCTTCCATGGTGGCTCAGTTATTAAACAGCAGGTTTACCTCCTACCTTTCCTGCAAAGTACACAAATGATTCTGGTAATGGAATGGGGGGGGCGCTTAGTTTTGCCTTCTGACCTGCCTAGGAGTCCCCTGTACCCCCCCCCCGAAACCTCTGCTCATTCTCCTACTTGAGAGTTTCCTTAAGATTTCCTTGTTAACAAACAAGTGCTATTAATTTTGTGGGATATTATTTTAGGATAGTTATGTATATCAGGAAAGGAAACTTGTTATTTTGACTTTTTAAATCAGTCACACTGTGTAAATATGTCTGTTTTGATGTTCACAAAGGTTCTTTTGTTTCTGTATTGCTACAATCAGGGATCAAAAATAAAAATACTTTGGTTTTCCGGTACGGCGCATCGACGAACGGGTGGGGGCCAGGATCGCTCCGTCCCCGTTCGCACCGCTTTCGCTTTGTTCGGGCCCCCCGCATGTTGGGGGAGCTCGACCAGCACCCCGTTGGTGGGTGCTGGAGCAGGGGGCATTTTTTCTGGCCCCTCCCCGCAATTGGCAGGGCGGGTGGGGTGTCCAGAGCAGCTCCGACGCCGAAGCGATCGGCAGGGAAAGAACATGGCCGCCGTGTTCTTTTGAGACGCTGCCATCCGGCTGGATTTTAAAGTTTGTTTTTGTTTCATTTTGTTGGATACATTGCATTGACAGTCTGATGGAGTTCGAAGGACTGCCCCCGATGTGTCTCCCCTTTATTGCAAGAAATGGCCGTTACAAAGGTATTGGGGAAAATACGTACGACGAGTTAAATGGGGGATGAAGAAATTGCCAGTGGAGAGTTTCATTACCCCTAGAGAGTTACACGAGAGAAAGGACTTATGAAAGTGACGCTTTAGAAGCGAAAAAATGGAAGGAATAATAATAGTTGAAGATTTTTCATGGGAAGAATTTCAAAAATTTTGCGTAAAGGAAATTGGGCAGACGTTTAAAGTGGTCTGTGAGACTGTGCTAAGAAATGCTGTGAAAGAAATAGTGGAAGGGAAAGGACATAATGAAGAGGTGCAAGCTGTACAAGAAGAGCAGGGACAAGAGGTTGAACAGGAAAGGGAATTCCAGACTGTTCAATGCATCTCTACAGAGACTGAACCACAGAAGGCTGATGGCTTTAAAGCTGTTCCGAAAGAGCAAAGATTAGTAAAACCGCGAATTAAAAAGGGAAAAATAGCTTTGTTTGTCCCTTCACGACAAAGGAGTAAGAAGGGTAACAGAGGCAAGAAATTAAAGAAGGAAGTTAAGATGCAGATGGGTTTTGTTAATGGTTTTTCTCCTCCTCCCTACACTGCTATTGAGAAGCTTAGACTGAAGACTAGTGAGTGTGATGTTAATTGGAAAATATGTTATGAACTAACTGAAGATATAATATGGCTCTGCTGTTGGGAATTTTTAGGAGGGTAATGAATACTGATGGGATGTTTTTGTGTTTTGAAAATTAACTGTGATAATTTATTTATAAGTATAGTTTACTGCCTAAGATTAATGGGTAATGTAATTATTTTCGGAAATGAATTGGATTGCTGATAATGAAAATGATAAATATTAGGATCAAATGAAATGTTTATAGTCATATAATTTAGTTGTAAGGCTTATTTTTATTTTTGTTGGGGCTTCCTTCCTAAGTTTGCTTGTTGTGCTTTATGATCAACTGTGGGTTGTAGTTAAATAGTCACATAAACTATTGTACTTAGTGTGGAAATGAATTGGATTACTGATAACGAAAATAATAATTTTTAGGATCAAATGAAGTGCTTATAGCTATATAATTTAGTTGTAGGGCTTATTAGCACTATTATTATTAATATTATTTTTGGGTTTCCGTTGTAAGCCTGCTTGCTGTGCTTCATGACTAACTGTGGGTTGTAGTTAAACAGCTATGTAGACCATTGTACTTAGTGAGTTGTGTATTTTGACTGTAACACACAATGAGGGGAAAAGAAAAAAAATGAAAAAGGTTAAGGGATGGTGTAGGAGTATTGGTAGAAGTTATGACTTGCTGGTACAGAACTAATTAACAGATGAGAGTTGATAGATGAATTTCAGGAGTATATAAAGTTACTATAAATTTAAAATGAAGAATAAATAGTGATTGAACAGAGGAGATAAGTAAAAGGTAGTTGAGAAAGATTTTGTGTCGGGTAATTATTATAATTGGTTAACAAAAGGGCAAAAAAAATAGGTAATATATATAAGAACAATCGAATTGTAAAATCAATGCAATGTATCAAAGAAAAGTTGCTTTGTTGTTTTGTTTGTATGTATGTTTTGTCTATTGTGTAAAAAATCCAATAAATATATATATTAAAAAAATAAAAAAATAAATAAAAATACTTTGTTGGACCCTACAAGATAGTTAACTTTGTACTGGTTAAATTGCTTTGGGAAATCCCATAAACTACTTTAGAAAAAGTTCTGTCCGTGATTATAGGAGACTGTCCTTAAGGTATGTGAGTTCTAGGCCATGACAGGGTTTCAAGGTCATAACCAGGACCTTGGGCAGCCAATGAATCTATTTTAAGGTAAGCAAGGTATGTTTTTATCAGGTAGCACCGAACAATAATCATAGTGATACACATGGGAAGAATGGCTGGTACTAAATGAGGCACTATATGAATGTTAGTGTGTCAGTAAGCTTTAGTCCAATAAAAATAGATGCTGCTCAGAATTTACATAGATCTTACGTATGTTTTGATTTCTAGACTTTAAACAAGACTGTTCAGGGAACAGCTGATATCCTTCCATATGATCACTGAATTATATACAATGCTTGCTGTTCGAGTTTTATGCTCTCAGGCAACTTGTTGCTTCCTTCTCTGGCTCAGCTGCATTTCTTCATCCTATTACAACAGGACTGATTTGAAGTAGAAGACAATATTCATTCAATTTTTAGGTGTCCAAATCAGAACAGCAGCATGTATCTGATAACTTATGGGTATTTAAGTCTTTGGAAATGGAATAGTGAGCTCCCCCTGGCTGCTGTAGACCCTACTTTGCTCTCTTTGCATTTCTGAAGGTCCACTGACCCTGAAGGACAAAATGCGGGTGGTGGTCAGTGGTCTGCTATGGGAGGAGGAAGTAGACAATTCCTGTTCTGCAGGATCATTGGACAAATGCCAACTATTTTATGATTTTTAAAAATGTATTTATACTCAATTTTTCTCCCCAGTGGGTATGCAAATTGTCTTACATAATTTTCCTCGCCTCCATTTTATCCTCACACCAGCCATGTAAGGTAAATTAGGCTGAGAGTGTGTGGATGGCTCAATGTCACCCAACAGGCTTCCATGACATAGTGGGGATTAGAACCTGGGTGTCTCAGATCATCCTAATCTGACATTCTAACCACCATACCACACTGATTCTCCAGATATGTTTCCATGATATAAGACTTGTTTTTCATTGAAAGAAAAAATTGTTTTATTTCATAATACTGTAAACAGGAATGATTAAACTTTGTAATTATTCGTGGGAGGTTTTCTTGTACTGTTCTTGTGTACTGTTCTTATAAAAGGCAAGAGAAAGACAAGATTCATTGGAAAAGATAATAATGTTAAGAGAAGTTGAAGGCAGAAGGAAAAGTGGAAGACCTAACATGAAATAGATTTACTCAAGCCATGTCTTTCAGTTTGCAAGATCTGACTAAAGGTGTTAATGATGGTGGTCACTAATTCATAGTGTTGCTGTAAGTCAGAAGCCAACTTGATGGTACATAACACACATGCATGCACCCATTCTTATGAAATAGGAAAACAACAGTATATTGAGTTATATCCTGCTACTCCGCTCAGTTAATCATGGTGGAAGAGCTTCTTGCCTCTGAGAAGTCTTTTTCAGCAAGTATAAGGATGGAAGGAACAGATCCAGTCTTTCAAGCAGTTTGTTAATGAGTACAGGCAAGACAAAATAAGGCACAGGAAAAAAAAAATATCTCAGCTGCCTACTGATATTTTAGGGTTATAGTTGTGGGCAAAGGTATCTTAATATGTTTTACTTGGACTGGGACTTCACAGACCTTCAGGTTCCAAGAGGTGAAGATTTCCAGCAGTAAAGGCTCAGCTATGTGGATAAACAAAAGTCTTTATAAAAGCTTTGGGAGGAATTCTGTTATGGGACAGTGCTAGCTATGATGTAGCCTTTAAAGTCTTGCAAATCTTAGAACATAGGACATCTTTCACAGGCTTTTCCTGAACCTTTCTTGAGGAAGTGGAACCCTTTGGTCCACATTAATAGAGACAGCAATCAGGAGTTAAAAGGTTGTTTTATTTTCTTCTCTGTTTTCAAGAGGTATACAAAGAATATGCATACTGTTGTACTGAACAAACCTTGTCTCTAGTCTGTGGCACTTCTTAGGTTGCTTTTGGTCACGGAAAACAAACTCCAGTGGCACCTTAATGACTTACGGCATGTATTTATAATGCATGTTGACTATATGTGTGTTAAGGCAGCTGATTAATCCCATCATGAATCATGGACCCTCGAAGCCTTTACACTTGTTGGATCCCCAAGCATCGAGAATAAATCCACGTTTTAAAGAAAAGCAAAATTTATTTCAAAGCTTTGGAAAGACACTCAAACACGTTCTTTGTTAGAACTGACTACAAACGGTTAGGGCAAACAAGATAAAGGGGTTTGAACCAGGTACAGGACCAATGGGTCACTTTCCCGCTGGCGGGTGAAAGGAAACGGTTGTGCACTCATTCCCTGAAAACCAGGCTATCTCCAGACATAATACAGGTGCAGTTCCCAGGCTCTAAAAGCAACAAGCTGGCAGTTAAGCTTACTCCCCCATCACATCCTCCAGTTGTTTGGCTTAGGCATTACAGCAGAGTAAAATACAGGCGCACAGGCGGGGGGGGGGTTAGCAACTGTACAGAGATACAACTAACACAGAACACCATGGCAGCTTGCTGACAACACTCTGATCCTCTTCTCCTAACAAAAAAAACCCTCACCTGGCAGCCAAGGATTCTGTTTTCCTGTATGTGTTCCGAGCTACTCAGAGTAACCATGATTCTCAAGGCAATCACATTTCCAAGATAAAATATATTTTTCATTAAACTATACTTGTGTCCCAGGAGGTCCAGCTTGCTAAATGCAGGCTAACTTTACATTTATGTAAAGGGACATTGTCCCAGATTTCAGGTGCTAGCCTTAACGAATTGTATTTCTATGAGGTGGTTTCTCTCATCACATTCTGCTCTGTTTAGCAAATACATTAGCAGCAGCTCATGTAACTGAGCCTCCATCCTGGTTGCTTTCCTGTTTAACAGCTTACATTTTGTTTTGTTTTCTTGCAAGTGAGATTTATGAATGGGGGATGGCCTGGCACACTAGGTTTTTAATTTGCATCTGAAATCAACATGAGAACATGAAAATGTCATTTACATAGATCAGGCATCAATATGATATTGAAGAACTGGAAATAGAATTTCCCCCCTTTTATGTGTGTTTTATATGTTGAAAAATAAAAAAAAAGATTTTTTTTTTTAAAAAGTAGAAAAGCATTTGTGGTTTTCAGACATAGTAGAGGCTCCATTGCAGGAGTCTGGATCATGATGAATATGTGTTACAGTGACGATGTTCAGATTTTGCCTGGATTGTTCTTTTATGGGTCCTACATTGGCATAATTAAAATCTTTCATTCTTTGTGATTTCTGATACAAATCAGGTAAATCGAGGAGAAAAGTGAAAATTTTCTGATAAATTCTTAGGATTTTTATGTGTGTATTTCTTAGTTGCATGTGAAACTATTCAGCTTAAGCCTGCATTTTTTTTTTTATTTATTTTATATGCACTACAGTCCACTGTAAAGAGACTCAAGGCAGATTACAAAAAGTCAATGCTATTAATAGAATAAAACATCTGATAAACAGAGTAATAAGACTAGGATTACAGAAATCTGAAAACAAAGCATAAATGTTAGACATGATATGTTAACAGTGCCATAGGTAGATAATGTTGTTGTGAGAGTATAGTATAGTATAGCCTGACAAAGGCTAACAGAGTTTTGTCAAGAGAACACACTGGTCATAGTGAACACTCTCTTCCAACAACCTAAGAGCCAGTTTGGTGTAGTGGTTAAGTGTGCGGACTCTAATCTGGGAGAACCGGGTTTGATTCCCCACTCCTCCACTTGCACCTGCTGATGTGACCTTGGGTCAGTCACAAGCTCTGGCACAGCTGTCCTTGAAAAAGAGCAGTTTGTGTTCGAGTTCTCTCAGCCCCACCCACCTCACAGGGTGTTTGTTGTGGGGAGGGAAAGGGAAAGGAGTTTGTAAGCCGCTCTGAGACTCCAAGTGAAGGGTGGGGTATAAATCCAATCTCTTCTTCTTCTTCTTCTCTACACATGGACATCACCAGATGGGCAATACAAAATCAGATTATGTACTTTGCAAGTCAATGATGGAGAAGCTCTATACTTCTCTGCCCTGGCCCCAGCCTGGTGGAACTCTCTGCTGAGTGACATCTGTGCCCTGTCTGACCTATTAGTTTCACAGGGCATGTAAGGAGGAGGAGGAGGAGATTGGATTTAAACCCCGCCCTTCACTACCCAAAGGTGACCCCGACCAAGGCATTGAGCATGGTGCTGGGCGGTCCGGGACAACTGGCTGTGTCGGTTCGCATTTGCCCTGGGGGCCCTGGGGGCCTTGGCGGTGGCATCTCCCAGAGACTTGCTCTATCTTTGCGTACTCGGGGGGGCGCCCTCTGAGGTAACGGCCTGCCATCCTTGTGTCGGGGCGTCTTGCTGCCCCTGATCTCCTCCTTCTGGTCATCTTTGCCTGTTTTGGGGCTGCGGGGCTTCCCTCCGAGGCTGTCGCCGGTTGTAGTGAGTGGGGAGACTTCAGGGGGAGGATTGAACGGGAGCTTGTGGGGGAGGCCCGGCCCGTTGGAGCTGGGACATACAGTCAGTAAAAACAAGACCTAGAGCTGACTGTGGCTCAGATAATGAGCTACTCATTGCAAAATTCAGACTTAAACTGAATAAAATTGGGAAAACCACTAGGCCATTCAGGTTTGACCTAGATCGCATCCCTGATGAATATACAGTGGAGGTGAAGAATAGGTTTAAGGGACTAGATTTGATAGACAGAGTGCCTGAAGAACTATGGACGGAGGTTTGTGACATTGTACAGGAGGCAGCAATCAGCACCATCCCAAAGAAAAAGAAATTGAAGAAAGCAAATTGACTGTCTGATGAGGCTTTACAAATAGCAGAGGAAAGAAGGAAAGCGAAAGGCAAAGGCAAAAAGGAAAGATTTACCCAATTGAATGCATATTTCCAGAGAACAAGGAGAGAAAGGCCTTCCTGAATGAACAATGCAAAGTAATAGAGGAAAACAATAGAATGGGAAGGACTAGAGATCTCTTCAAGAAAATTGGAGAAATCAAGGGAACGTTCCATGCAAAGCTGGCCATGATCAATGACAAAAAAATAGGGACTTAACAGAAGCAGAATAGATTAGGAAGAGATGGCAAGAATACACAGAAGAATTGCACAAGAAGGACCTCAGTGCCCTTGACAACCACAACGGTGTGATCACTGACCTCAAGGCAGACATCCTGGAGTGCGAAGTCAAATGGGTCTTAGAAAGCATTACTAACAACAAAGCTGGTGGAGGTGATGGTATCCCAGCTGAGCTGTTCAAAGTCTTAAAAGATGATGCTGTTAAAGTGCTGCACTCAATATGCCAGCAAATTTAGAAAATGCAACAGTGGCCACAGGATTAGAAAAGGTCAGTTTACATTTCAATCCCAAAGAAGGGCAATGCCAAGGAATGTTCAAACTATCGCACAATTGTACTCATTTCACGTGCTAGCAAGGTCATGCTCACGATCCTACAAGCTAGGCTTCAGCAGTACGTGGATAGAGAACTACCAGAAGTACAAGCTGGGTTTTGAAGAGGTATAGGATCCAGAGATCAAATTGCCGGCATTCGCTGGATTATGGAGAAAGCAAGGGAGTAACAGGAAAACATCTACTTCTGCTTCATTGACTATGCTAAAGCCTTTGATTGTGTGGATCACAACAAACTGTGGCAAGTCCTTAAAGAGAGTACCAAACCACCTCATATGTCTCCTGAGAAACCTGTATAAGGGTCAAGAAGCGACAGTTAGAACCAGCTATGGAACATAGGAAAAGCATAGGAAAAGGAGTACGACAAGGATATATATTGTCACCCTGCTTATTTAATTTATTTGCAGAGTACATTATGCGAAATGCCGGCCTGGATGAATCACAAGTCGGAATTAAGACTGCCAGGAAAAACATCAAAAACCTCATATCTGCAGATGATATCACTCTAATGGCAGAAAGTGAAGAGGACCTAAAGAACCTCTTGCTGGGGATGAACGAGGAGAGCACAAAAAATGGCTTGAAACTCAACATCAGAAAAACTAAGATCATGGCATCTGGCCCCATCACTTCTTGGCAGATAGAAGGGGAACTCATGGAAAAATTGACAGACTTCACATTCCTGGTATCCAAGGTCACTGCAGATGGTGACTGCAGCCATGAAATTAAAAGACACCTGCTCCTTGGGAGGAAAGCTATGGCAAACCTAAACAGCACAATAAAAAGTAGGGACATCACCCTGCCAACAAGTCCGTATGGTCAAAGCAATGGTATTCCCAGTAGTAATGTATGGCTGCAAGAGTTGGACCATAAGGAAGGCTGAGCACCAAAGAACAGATGCTTTTGAATTATGGTGCTGGAGAAGACTCTTGAGAGTCCCTTGGACTGCTAGGAGATCAAATCAGTCAATCCTAAAAGAAATTAACCCTGACTGTTCCCTGGAAGGCCAGATACTGAAGCTGAAGCTCAGATACTTTGGCCACCAAATGAGAAGGGAGCACTCAGTCTAGAAGACTCTGATGCTGGGAAAGATTGAAGGTAAAAGAAGGGGACGTCAAAGGATGAGATGGTTAGACAGTGTTATCGATGCAACGAAGATGAAATTAAGCAAATTCCGGAGGACGGTGGAAGACAGGAGGGCCTGGCATGATGTGGTCCAGGGGGGTGCGAAGACTTGGATTCAACTGTGTGACTGAACAACATAGCTTCTGAATAATCCCTAGATTTTAAATACAGTTTTTCTTGCCAGCTACTGTATAAATAGTAATTTTATGAAATTCCATCCATTATACTGAGAACCAGCACAAAAGCACTTTTAAGAACCCAGCTTGATAGGGGCAAGAGAGCAAATCCCATCCTAAAAACAGAGGAAGCAAAAGTATTTTAAGAAAACCAAGATTTATAGCAGCGAGAGCACAAGAACACTTCCTGTACACAAAACTGGTTTGGGTTTGTTTTATTTTCCAAACTGGAAAAAAAAAGCCTTTGAATGGAAGTGGGAGGTGGGGAGGAGGGGGAGTTCCAAAGGAGCCAGCTGGGTGGTAGGACGCTGCGGGCATCCCTGGGCAGAGCCCAAGCCTATGCGAGTGACTCAAGGGAAGGAAAGGGAAGCAGGAGGAACTAGGAGTGAGCGAGCAGGCGAGGTGTTGTGAGCCCTGGTGCCTGAGCCAGCCAGTCACTCCACCCATCGTGCTGCCCTACCTTGCAAAGTAACCCCAGCATGGCCATGCCTAGAAAGAGCCCAGGCGGTGTCTGGCACAAAGCAAAGCCTCCTTTCCCCACCTGGCTCTCTATTCATAGTCCACGCTGGCAGGAGCTCAATGGGCTGATAGCCTGCGAGAGCAGCAGCAGCGCCAGCCAGCCAGATGAGGAGGCACCTGGAACCACCCACCTGCCTTGGCCTCAGCTCTGAGCCAGCCCCACTCTGCAGCCGCCATTTGCCTCACCAGCTTCGGGCATGTAACCTGCCCCCTCCCACAAGCCTATCTCTAAACGGGAATTCTGCTGTGGCCGCAGCTTCCAGCTAATCCTGAAATGCACCAACAAGGAAGTGAGCAGCAGGGTGGCAGCAGTACAGCCGAGTAATTCAGGAAGGAGGAACGCACTGCATGGAAGGAGCTGAGGCTCAGTGGCTGCAGTGCTAATTAGATGGGTAATCACCCTATGGGCTGGCATGGCTTAGCAGGCTCAACATCAACGTTGTGTAGAGCCCACAAATATTCAAACTGACACAAATCAAAAATCAAGGTAAGGGGGCAGGGCAGATTTGGGAGAGGGTATTTTGGGAATTTATTTTGGGTATTTATTTAGGCATTTCTTTGCCTCCTTGCTATTCTAAGCTGTCCCAATAGTGGTGCACAATGTTAAAAATACTAATTAAACACAGCAAAAGAATCACAACCAAAATTGGAAAAATATTCCAGTAGTTTAAATTAAAATGAAGCAAGCTAGAATCCGCAGCAAATCCCCTTGTATGTTTTTAACCTATTTGCTGAAATACACGGGACCAGTATTAACTGATCAACCAAAATCACAATTAAAACTGAAGCACTGTTTCATGATAGATTAACCCTGTTCTACCAGTGCCTACCAGACCTTATCATATATACCACCAAGAGCACTTATGCGTTTTTTAGGGGTGGGCATGAACTGGGAAAATGGAGGTTTGTTGGAGGTTTATGATTCAGGATTCTCATGAACCACGGATCTCCAACGAACTCCTCCATTGCACGAACTGGTTCATGCTTCGGGGAGTTTGGCTCACCTGGAAGTGAGCTCCAAAGGAATGTAAATACCTTCAGAGCCCCGCTCTGGGTCGGGCCAACCCAACTGAGCTCCAAGAGTGAGCTCCGAAGGCTCACTGCCATTGCTGAGTTGCGCCGGCCTGACCAGAGGTAGGCTCCAAAGGTATTTAAATGTCTTTGGAGCTCTGAAGGTATTTAAATGTCTTTGGAGCCTGCACAAACGCTTCCCAAACCTTCATGGGCATTTATGGGCAGATTGTGGGAGGCACGTTCTCCAGAACCCCCGGTTCGGGAACCACAAATTAGTCTGGTTCATGCTTGAACTGAAGTTCGTTTGTGGGTTCATGCCCATCCCTAGTGTTTATGTATATATACATGGGCATGGGCTTAGATCCTATGAGCCAAAAGCAGAAGGCTCACATCATGGTTGATCTTTCCCTGATTCCCCTTCCTCCAGCAACGTCATAAGGTCTCCCCAAAAATGTAATGCCAGGGATCAGGGGAGCCTCATGGCTACAGTGGCTTGGATCCACTGGAGGTTTCTGCAGATGGAGGGGATTTTCATCAATGTAGTATGACTTCCTTCCTCCCCTTCCTGCTGTAGTCCAAAATGCCCCTGAAATGCTGCTCTTTGGAGACACAAGATCCCTGCGGAAAGTGTGAGGAGGGAGTTGGAGGTTTGCCACATGATGGCAATTGTTTCCCCTTGTATGCACAGAAATTGTCTAGTGGATACATGCCAATGTCATGAGGCTCAGTGTACTGCAGAGAGAGGGGGAATAGGCATAACCAACTCTTTTCCTTTGTGTACTAACAGAAAATTTCCTCCACTCACATGTGCATCATCAGCAGAAGAATGACATTAATTTCCCTGATTAATCCTTTTTTGTTTCATCTATGACAGAAAAACTTTACTAGGGCAAGAGCACCACCTGGAGTGTCTGGAATCTTGGAACCCTGTGTGTTTACATTAGGATGACCCATTCAGTTCCATTCCACAATGGGCCATCTTGGTAGGCTTAATCCATTTTGGGCAAAGGATGATTCAGTTTGGATCAGACCACCTATTTGTCATAGAATTTCAGCCCCTTTACCAGATGCTTGATGGAGGTGGGTTAGTAACCGTGGCCTCTGACATCAGAGATGGAACTTTGCATGGGACTTGCTAATGTCACTCATAGAGAGGAGGCTAGCTTAGGTCCAGTTACATTGACCATAAATTCAGGACATCTGAAATTTCCCACTGTCTTCAGTTATCAGTCTTTAGTGGAACTGAGTCCACAAGAGGTTGAGTGGGGGTTAAGAACTCCTCTAACATCTTGTTACTGCAAGAAACTCTGCACATGCTGTAAGGAACCTGCTACTGCCTAGGTAACGTATGTTCAGCTTAGTTCAACTGTATTGCTTTTCATTTGAACATCTCTGTGCTGTTATTGCTGTGTGCTTTTCCCCTGTATTTTATTTTTGCCCCTTTCCCACCACCTTTTTGAATCCAACCACCCTTTTCCTCCCCCCATGCCTTTTATAATACACCTTTTTATAAAGGTTTATAAAGACTTTTTTTCCCCCTTCTCTTGGTACAATTTATTTTTATGGGATATTTTTCTGAAGCTCTTCCCTGCGTATGAGATTGAACGAGTGCTACATAGTTGGTTATAAGATATATTCCAGAGTTTCTACCCTGTCCCTTCGTTATTGCTCTAGTACTGTACTGGAAGGGTACCTTCTCAGTGGGTTAGTGTAGATGTTCTCAGGAGGATCTGAGTGGTGGCAGCTGGTGACCAGAATGCTTTCCAGGGAACCCTTGGTCTGAGAGTTTCCCATCAAGGAAAGACACCATTCTCCGCTTTCCTATCACAATAGTATCCCACAATGCGTTGCAATATTTTGTCCATAAGGCTACCTCCCAGTCTACATCATTAGGTTCTGGAGGAAGGGGAAGACTGGCAAAGGTCTGCCTCCATAAGCGACTTGCACTAACATTTATTTCTATATTCAGCATTTTTTGCTCCTCCCACACTGGGGGCTCAGAATGATTAACAAAATGGAATAGGCATAAAAACGCAGTTTACAAGACTTAAACTATTTTCCTACAAACTTTTTTTATTGTGAAAAGGGGGGAGAGGTCCCAAAAGACTTCTATAGGTTTGCCTTTTATCTGCCTCTTCACTGGTTTCCATAATTTTGGCTGCAGTCACATGTGCCAGTTGAAGCGGAGGGGAAGCAAAGCTATCTCCTCTGGAGGAATCTGACACACACTTGCGAGATCACACATCTCTTTGTAGCTGTGAGCACAGCCCATCACTGTGTCATCAGACACAACTGCGGGTGAGTCATTTGGTCATTTGTTTCCCATGCGCATAAACGAATCACACCTCTACACTGAGGGCCCCCTATAGAGTATGCAGTGATGTGCATACTACGAAGAGGGGGGTGGGAAGGCACCGAGCCGGGATGGCCTGATCAGACCATCCCGACAGCATGAGAGCATGCTTGAATGATCAGACGGGAAAGTCCATCTGTGGCCCGTTGGACACCGTTTACTACCGGACTTTCCCTGGTGTCTTTTAACTCCACTTCCGCGGCAGAGCAGCACAGGTTACCAATGACTGCAGGACGCTTCCCAGATGTTGCTGTCTGATTGCTCCCTTTAGGTCTGTCAGGAGTTCACACCTACGCTGGATCTAAAGGCATGTGTGGTCGCAGCCTTTGATCACCTGTTGCTTTAACTTTTTGTATCAACATTGCCTAACAATATTGACCCAGTCTGATATTTAATAAAAGAAGCTGAGGGTCTATGAGCAATCACAGTGGAGGGTATAATCTGGAAATCCCATCGTCCTGTGAAGACACTGAACTGCCTAAGAAGGAATGCTTGCAGGAGTATTACAATATGTGTTTTTTGTAGTTAATGCTATGTCACTTAGATCACCTTTCCTTCTCTACAGTATGTATGCTATTGCAGGAGTCCCAGCCTAGGAGACACACTGAAACTCTCCCTAGGAAACCATGGCATTAATCAGAAATAGGCATCTTTGTTAGCCCGAGTACAATCCCACCCCCGTGTCTCTGTGATGATCTATCTCATAATGCCAGCAAAACAAAAGGGGAGAGATGAGCTGTGGCCATATATACTGGCCACCAGCAACCTGTCTCATTGTTGGGGGAAATTATCTATGAGACAGAGGAGGCCAGAGGGATACCAAGGACCACACACCTATATGTACAAAGTCCCTGGGCTGAGCCAGCATTAAAATATAATAATGTGACAGGATGGGACAGCCATAAACCTTCAAATAAAAAATAGATGAAATAAGCTTCTCAGCCAGAAAGGAAGGGAAAATGGAGGGAAAATCCTGCGTATGAGGTAGGGAAGAGGGCAAGACTTCCATATGGATTTTCTACTGTCTTTTCAAGTTAGGCTGTTTGTGGTGACATTGTTACCACCAGCGGCCTGTCTTGTTGTTGGGGGAAATTGGCTATGAGATGAAGGAGGCCAGAGGGGTACCAGAGACTGCAAGCCTATATATAATAAGGTTCAGTTTAGCAGGAAGACTCCAGATTTAAAGAGTAATTAAAAGGTTTTATTAAAGAACTAGCCTGATACCTGTGCTTCGCTATGGTATTTAATGTCCATAAATCCAGTTATAATACTGATGATGTAAAGTTTGAAATGTAACATTTGTTGCAGCAATTCTAATGGAGAAGATTGTAGTGTAAAAAATGAAGTGAGACATACGTACTTTTTCTCTCTCTACTGAAGGACCTCTCTGTAGACTGCTGGGGTGGGCTCCCTCATGGCTTTAAGCATCCTGCAACTGCTGCTGCACCAGTAAGGTGATCCTGCTGGGGCGGCGTCCCTGATGGATTAAAGTACCCTGATCCTGCTCCTACACCTCACAGACACCCACCTGTCTGGTGTTGGGGGGATTATGTTTAAAGGCATCAGTGAGAGAGAGACAGAGAGAGAGAGTGAGAGAGAGACAGAGAGAGAGAGCTGGCGGCTGTGCATGGGGGAGCCGCCGCTGCCAGAAGCAGCCCCATCGTCCCACGGCTCGTCCGCGCCGCCGTGACCCACCCAGGCCACCTCCTCCTCCTCGCAATCGCGCCCTCCTGCTCCTGGCCACGCCCTCCCCCACGCTCAGCCGCCCGCTTGCTGCACCGAGCGTGATGGGAAAGGCGAAGCCGGGAGGCGGCTGGGAAACCTGCTCGCTCGTCCGCACCCAACGCAGCGCGCCCCGCCTCCTCCCCACAGCCGGCGGCGACCTCCAGCGGGCACCAGCAGGGAGCTCCAGGCCCCGCCCTCCCGCTCTGCGGCAGTGTCCCTGATGTATTAAAGTACCCTGGTCCTGAGAGCCAGTTTGGTGTAATGGTTAAGTGTGTGGACTCTAATTTGGGAGAACCGGGTTTGATTCCCCACTCCTCCACTTGCTCCTGCTGGATGACCTTGGGTAAGCCATAGTTCTGGCACAGCTGTTCTTGAAAAAGAGCAGTTTCTGTCAGAGGTCTCTCAGCCCCACATACCTCACAGGGTGTCTGTTGTGGGTAGGGGAAGGGAAAGGAGTTTGTAAACCGCTCTGAGACGCCTTTGGGTACTGAAGGGCAGGGTATACATCCAATCTTCTTCTTCCTACACCTGACAGACACCTGCCTATCTCGTGAATCATGTTTAAAGGCATCAGGGAGGCTGGGCCAGCAGCAGGGCTAAGGCAATCCTGCTGAGCAAACTTCCCTGGTGGCTGTAAGCATCCCACCTCCTCTCTTACACCTGACAGGCAGCTGCCTGTCCAGTGTAGGAGGGGGAGGGGGGAGGAGTATTAGAAGCTGCTGTGGAGGCGTGGCTGGCAGGATCACTAAGGCGTTACTGCTGGGGTGGTAACTCCCTTGTGGCTTTAAGCACCCTGCAACTGCTGCTGCACCTGACAGACAACTGCCTGTCAGTTGTATGAGGGGGGAGCCTGTTTGAAGCCATAGGGAGGCTGGGCCAGCAGCTTTGCTTCACTTCACAGGCAGTTGGCCATTCCTGATTTCCTCAACTGTCATGAGCTCTCTGTAGCCCCCTGTAACTGTTTTTTTTTAACCTCAGAACACTGAGCTCTGCAGCTTACCAATCAGAGGATGGGGGGTGCAAGGAGGCAGCAGCCTGGCAGCCACATAGGAATCAATGGGGAGAGCACATTTTACCCCTTTTGACCCACTTAGGGGTCGAATTTCTAAAAATCCCTTCTTAGTGAGCATCTATGTCACAGTAGGAGCCAGTGTTCCCTCTAAGCTGAGTTAGTATGAGCTACCTCACAGTTTTCAGCCTCTGGCTCACACATTTTTGTCTTGTCTTGGCTCAGGGAGGATGGCTCCAGAGCAAACTAATTTCTGCAGTAGCTAAATCTCTCGCTCACAACTTTAATGGCAGTAGCTCAGAAAGTAGAATTTTTGCTCACAAGACTCCACAGTTTAGCAGGAACATTGGTAGGAGCGCTCTTCCCTAATTTTGTGTTTCAAGGTCCAGCAGTTTGGCCTGGGCATTGATTTTACGGTGAGGTGACTTTCTTGTATATATATTGATATTCCTAATTACAGTCACACTAAGCAGCCAAGAAAGAGCACGCAATTCAGAACTATGAAATAAAGAGATGATGATAGTGATGTTTAGGAGCAATTATAGAGGTTATACTACCTGTCCAGATGTGCAGATGTCTGTGAATGGCCAGTGTTCCATTCTATGGGGACGGAGGCCTAAAGAAGAGACTTTGGGGGTGTACTCAATAATAGGCACCCTCAGAGTACACACCAAGGCGGGGCTTGCTCTCTAAAGGAATTTGGAGGGTGGACTTCCAGTTTATGGCGACACGCTGGCAGACGCATCTCCTGGACCTCCCGGGGATGTGATCTGTGCACCAGTGGATAGGAGGGGGGCGACAGGTTGCCACCACCACCCCAGAGCCTTGGCAGAAGGCTCCTAGCCATGGGGCTTTTGAGGGGCG
>NW_015172061.1:159393-222584 GCF_001447785.1 Gekko japonicus | reverse complement strand
TGCATATAAATTGAGGATTAGAAAAGACAAAACAAAATGAAGGCTGAAGGACTCTGAATTGTGCCTTAAAACTTTAGTTTTATTATGGGATGCTCTGGGGGGTTCTCTTAAACAGTTAAACCAATGGACAAAAAGATAAATAATTTAGCATAACCGATTTATGTTCAAAGTAATACTAGCAATTTAAGATTAACATTTATATAAGCTGTTATTATGATCTCCTATTCTTGGGTTTTTAGTCATTAGTGGTTTTCTTTCCTTTCTCCATAGATGTAGTTACCCCTTACCCAATTTTTCGTTGTAATTTGTAGTCTATTAAAAAAAATCCAATAAAAAATTCCCTCCGGAGGGCCAAAAAGAAAAAAAAAGGAATTCGGAGGGTGGTCTCCCAGACCAGTACTTGATGGGATTAATGCCTGTTGATGGTCTTACTGGAGCTGGCTGAATGGGTTTGATGACCATTAATGGGTTGAATGGGTTCCCAGGTTTAGACAAAAAAAGCGGGAAATGGGTCCCTGATAGTCATCAGGAAGGATCGCTGATGAGATTAATACTTGATCAATTTATCTTAGTATCCTGAGGGAGGGGGCAAGAAGGACAGGTGTTGAGACAAAAGATTTCCACACAGGCATAGGTATCACACAAAAGGGACTATGTGAGGGTTTGGAGACAGAGGGGTTGTAATGATTCCTTGTTTTATTGTGTGTGTGTTCCTTTAAATGTTTGGTTGGCGTGCAGTGACAGCAGAGTAAAGTGATTGAGAGAGACAAGTGTGCTGTGATTGGTGGATGACAGAGTGTGGGAGGAGTTGTTTGGAATGAATCTCTGTGTGTGTCTTGAAGTCAGTTATGAAAGTCAGAGAAATCAGTTGGAGTTTTGAGTTGGAAATATTCAGTTAGTGAGTCAGTGAGTGAGCTGTCAGAATCTGTGTGAAAACTTAAAGAGTAAAGAGTTCAGAATACAAGTCCGTAAAAGTTAAAGTTGTGAAGGAGCTATGAGAAGGGTCTGTGAGACTCTAGAGTGGTGAAAGAGAACCTATAGTGCAAAGAGCTAAGCCAGTGTGACTGCCAGTTAAAGAAAGAGATTCCTGTCAGAGTGGGATCTTAATGTTAAGAAGATTGTGTGTGATACCTCACTAGTTTATTCATCATTTCCTTATTCCCAAACAGTTACAGATAACCAGCATCTTGTTTTGTTCTTATTTCAATAAACACACACAGGCCAACCTACCCACGGGGGTGGGGGGTGGGGTATAAGAAATAAAATAAAATAAATATGTATATAATCTGCACTTAAAATTTAAACTGCACTCCATGAGATCATGGATCCCAAATATAATGTATGATTTGGCTCTTAAATTCTATTGACTTTGCAGATATTTAAGCAGTTTTGCTTTCAAGCTTGCACAAGCTACAGTAAAATCCACTTTGGCTAAATGAATTATGCATAGAATCCATGAATACTTGAGAATTTTTAATTGTGTTACATTGTTTTACACATGCTGCTTAGGAATTGTTTGTGAGGCAAAGAAGACTCATATAGGCAATTGTGTGATGATGCTCCATACCTTTTCATTTGCCCTTTTTAATGGTCGCATTTACATTGTGCATACCCTGCCGTGGGACATGTCTGAATTTTTTCCTTCTAACGTCTCACTTCTCATTTAAATTGATTACTCAAGTCATGAGCCACAATGCTGTTTTGTAAGTTACATTCCCATTTTTAAAAGTTCAAGTCATTTCAGCAATCATCCAATTTGTGGCAACACAGCAGGTGCCTTTTTTGAGCATCTAGTCTGATAGATACAGTCTGCACAAACAGAAAATCAGAACATTAGCTTGCAACATTCTCAATTTAAATTATAATCATAAGACTACTTTCAGCCCTAAAGGAGCTAAACTTGAAATACAATCTGGTGTTGTGAACTGGTTAAATGCATATACTGGGCTTGTTATTTATAACTTTGGTGGGGTTGCTAATTTTACTTTCACATACCTTTGGTAGCATTCTGCAACCCTTTGCATTGGAACGAAGATTCATTTATTTTTGTATTAGCCAAATAAAATGATTGAATTCCTATACAGATTTATCCTCTTCAAAGCCCTCCATGGCCTTTCTCACCATTACCTCTTCTAGCTTCATACAACCTGCCTGCAACCTTTGGTCTTCCAGCATCACTATTAGCAGGCCTCTGCTATCTCAACCAACCCTGTCCTTTCTCCCTTGCTGCCCCTTGTGCCTGGAACTGCCTCCATGATGCTGCCTCTTTCACTTCCTTTAAGTCCCTCCGGAAACCTCCACCTTCTCCACAAACACTTTGGCACAACCCTTTAGTCCCCATTTCATGTAGAAAGTAAGCTTCAGTATGTCGAAATGATATGTACACATACATTTGAGGGGCAGGACACTGTGGAGGCAGCACTAAATGACCAGCGTTACCTGGATACTGGTGGCCAATATAATGCCAGAAAGGCCAGGGAAGCCTTGAGCTGCTGCCTGGCCTAGCAACTTACAAGTCAGTGGACTCCAGGGGCAGCACACAGGAATCAGCATGTGGCCCAGGCCAGGGGAGGTACTCATGCTCAGGCCTCAGCTTCTTGCCACTAGGCTGGCTCGGCCCATGCACAGGGTGGCATGCTAAAACAGCACCAGGTTATAAAGGCGGGGGGGGGGGAGACAACAAGGGTATGGAACAGTATGGGGAGGACAAATCTTTTTAACCTGGTGGCGGGGGGGGCGGGCTCCTGGATGTTTTCCCCGCAAATGGCTGTGGCCCTGCCCCCAGCGTGCCCGGCATCATGATGTCACGGGTGGGGTTTCCCCCGGGTCCCAATTCCGCGGGGGCGGAAATCAGGCCTCCAAAGCGGGGGGAAATCCGCCCCCCGGGGGGACTTGGCAACCCTAAGCAGTAGAAAAGGAGAAGAGGGCCAGAGGTGGAAATTAAAGTGGAAGCAGTGGAGAAAAGAGCACAAGTGGGGTTGAGGTGGGGTGGGGTGAGGTAGAGCCTGGGTGGGGTGGGGTGAGGTAGAGCCTGGGTGAAGAAGACTGTACTTGGTGTTTACCAAGTTAAGGTATTTGCATGAACTTCTCTTCTTGGTAGTTTGTGATACTATAGAAGATGCCTGTAACATGCCCCTTCCACCAGATTAAACTTCTGTGGGTTGAGGACACTAATACTAAGAATACTAAATGTTGTGATGCTGCAGATCCTTTCAGTGTTATATTTCCCGCCAAATGGATGCTCTTTTGGTATTTTTGTTGTTGTTCAGTCGCACAGTCGAGTCCGACTTTTCGCGACCCCATGGACCAGATCACGCCAGGCCTTCATGTCTTCCACCGTCCTCTGAAGTTTGCTCAATTTCATGTTCGTTGCATCTATGACACTGTCTAACCATCTCTTCCTTTGCCGTCCCCGTCTTCTTTGACCTTCGATCTTTCCCAGCATCAGGGTCTTCTCCAGTGAGTGCTCCCTTCTCATCTGGTGGCCAAGTATTTGAGCTTCAGTTTCATTATCTGGCCTTCCAGGGAACAGTCAGGGTTGATTTCTTTTAGGATTGGCTGATTTTATCTTCTTGCAGTCCAAGGGACTCTCAAGAGTCTTCTCCAGCACCATAATTCAAAAGAATCTATTCTTCGGCGCTTGGCCTTCCTTATAGTCCAACTCTCGCAGCCATACATGACTACTGGGAATACCATTGCTTTGACCATGCGGACTTTTGTTGGCAGGGTGATGTCTCTACTTTTTATCATGCTGTTTAGGTGCGCCATTGCTTTCCTCCCAAGGAGCAGGCGTCTTTTAATTTCATGACTGCTGTCACAGTCTGTGGTGAGCTGGGATCCCAGGAACGTGAAGTCTGTCACTACTTCCACGACTTTCCCTTCTATTTGCCAAGGAGAGATGGGGTCAGATGCCATGATCTTAGTTTTTTTAATGTTGAGCTTCAAGCCTACTTTTGCACTCTTCTCTTTCACTCTAAGCACGAGGCTCTTTAGGTCCTCTTCATTTTCTGTCATTAGAGTGATATTGTCTGCATATCTGAGGTTGGTGATCTTTTTCCCTGCAATCTTAATTCTGGCATTTCGCATGATATACTCTGCATATAAATTAAATAAGCAAGGTGACAATATACATCCTTGTCGTACTCCTTTTCCTATGCTAAACCAATCTTTTGGTATAATATTATACAAACAAATTACTTGGATTTTTATGCATGTGAGTGGTTTTTCCAGGCATCAGGTACCCAAAGTTGGCAATAGGTGTTTGTGCAATACACAGATATCTTTTATGATGTATCATCACTGATACCTCAGTGTCCCACTTGTTCTTTTGATGTCATGAACTTATTTATAAATGTCCTTATAGTCCATAATAGCTTGGATTTCACCTGTCATTTAGAAATCCTTTATACTTGCTTTGCATTTGGTATAGAGAAGTGCTTCAAAGCTGGAAGTCCCTTCTTAAAATCTCATTCTAGCCATGAAGTCCTTGGACGACCTTAGGCAGCTACCCATCCCTATGAATGCCTAATTTTTAAATCTATGTGGTTTATTCAGGTAAAGTGTTTTGATCACTTGGGAGATAGTTCTGTGTAGATACTATGTATTGTATGACTCAGCACTGTACAATCTCATTGAAAGCCAATAGGTTTTACTTATTGTACATATAATTCTCAAACTTAAAGGACTTTTTTTGCTGCAGTGATTTCTTGTTTAGTACATATGAATAATAATTAGTATATTTATATCTATAGAATCATCATCAGTATATCTAATTCTCAGCATGGTCCCATCTGTGGATACTTAAATTCAGAGACTGGGGCCATGGACAGATAAGACAGATATTTCAGCAAACCTGAGAAAAGCCCCACGTTTTGCAGAAAAATCTAAAATCTTTTAAGAATTTGTGGGGGTTAACACCCTCCAAAATGAATAGAAGCAGCACCTGTAGCTTTAAGAAACAAATCCCCACTTGATGGCTGTTGTTAGGCAACCACAACAGCATTGCCAGCCTTCAAACTTTGGTTTCTGTCTGTAAAGGGGGGGGGGGAGTCTTTCTGGAACTGTTTTGGCCTTTGAGGAAGAACTCATTGGAGCCAGGCCTGGTTCCACCAGGTGACTTGCTACCCTCAGCCAGAGTTTTCGCAGAGGGAGGGAAGGAGGAAGAAGATAAAGGTAAGTTAGCTGGGGGGTGGGAAGGGGAGAAGAAAGTAGGAAAAGGGGAGAGAGAGGCTATGAGGGCTTTCAGGGAAGGGAAAGGGGAAATAGTGGAGGAGGGGAAATAAGATGCCTCCTGCAAATCCTTCTGGGTCATTTGCATGTTATAGTCTATATAAAAAATTCTAGTTATTGTCCCTGTTTCAGTATTTCTATATGTAAAGTGCTTCTGAAGTGATGTTGTTTCATTTTGGTGAGTGCGTTTATTCCAAAACTAAATGCCCTTGTGAGAAACATGTTTGTTAGCTTTGGGGATCTGTATTCCCCAGTTAGTATGGCCTTGTGCTCACTGGACCTCAGTAAATCACTATTTCTCAGGCACAGTGTCAATCAGAGTTGGGGTGGTGCACATATGGGTTATCGAACAATCCTGTGAAGTAAGCTAGGCTGAATACTGACCTGGCTAAAAACAGAATGAAAAGCAAGGTAGCCATCTAAGCTGAAACAGTTTTTAAAAACACCCACAATGAATTTTGCATTGAATGACAAAAATATTTTGGTAGCTTTTTGCTGATTGTTAGAAGCCCTTCAGCTTTCCACTATGCTGACTTATTTATTTAGCTAGAAGTTTCTTTTGTAACTGGTTGTGCAAAGTAACATGAAGGGCCTGGAAGATTATCAACAATTCTGGCAGTATATTTTGTTTTTGTTTTTTTCATAACAGTGGTTAAGTAGTAGAGAACCATCTGGAATTAATTACTGTTTAGTTTTCATAAATTGTCCTGCATGTGGTTTCCTGGAATGTCTTTCACCCTAAATTGCACATTGCTTGAAGTCTGAAAAAGTTATGTATTGTTTCACCAAACAGTTGAAAACACAACCTTTTGTTCTGTCAGAGCTAAATAAGGAGTCTCATCACTTCTACAATGCTAAAAATAGCCACTCATATTGGTCTAGTTACAGCATGAGTTATAATCCCTTACAGCTTTTCAAGGCCTGCAAGTTCAAATGGGGACACATAAACTGAGGATCAGATTTACATTTGGTCTGTTTCTAAGAAGCCATTTTCATTTAGTTATTTGGGTGTTACTTGCTCATTTCCAGGAGCTAAAAGCTTTCATTTGCTGTTTATCTGAACTTTTGCTGTTTATCTGAATAAAGCAAATTCATAGTCTTATAAGGGTGCGGTCACACGGGCCAGATAAAACGGGGGGGGGGGAGCGAGGCTATTTCCTCCAGAGGAAATAGACCTGCAGTTGCACAATCACACCTCCCTTTGAAGCTGTGGGCGCAGCCCGTCAGTGTGTAATCAGATGCAACTGCGGGTAAGTCCTTTTTTTTTGTGCCATTTGTTTCCCATGCGCTTAAACAAGGAATCAATGAACCGCACCTCCACACTGAGGGCTCCCTGTGGAGTTTGCGATGATGAGCATACAGCGAGGGGGGGGGAAATAACAGCACGGAGTCGGGATGGCTTGATCAGACCATCCCAACGGCATGAGAGCACGCCAGAGCGATCAGACAGGGGAAGGTCTACCTGTGGCCCATCGCAACCCGTTTACTACCGGATTTTCCTTGGTGTCTTTTAACTCTGCTTCTGCTGCAGGCTGCAGGGCACTTCCCAGATGTTGTTGTCTGATTGCGCCCTTTAAATCCGCCCAGCATTCGTGCCTATGTCAGGTCTAATTATGCGTATGAACACAACCTAAATGGAGAAGTTTTGGGGACCCATGAGGAATCATGGGAGTGGAAGAATAAATCCTTCTACACTCTAATTCTATTAGTTCTAGTCTAAGGGGCTTGAGCGGGCCAATTTCACCATCTCCTTCCCTACCCTATTGACTTTTGACTGCTCGTAATATCCCATGGTTCCTGGAATATTAACAGTGCTAATCAGGCCATTTCCCTTATTCTTTTTTCTCTTTTCAATTTTTTCCTTTGGTTTAATTTCAGCACAGTTTGGAGAGAACCTTTTAGAGTTTTTTTTAAAAAAATACAATCTGCCTTGAGTTTATAATTTGAGTAATTAGTATGTTGAATGAGGTGCTACTTAAGCTTTGGTACCTGTTTTTTGTTTTGTTTTTGGTTGTATTATGGAATTATACGTACTTAAGATAGTGTAAATTTTTTCTGTTTGAAAATTTTAAAAGGAATAAAACCAATCTGCCTTAAACTGTCCAGCTGTGTTCATTTGGTTTCATCTGCAAACTTGGCTACTTGGTTCACTGGTGGCTCCAGTTGACAGTTTAAAATCTCCAGTGATGAAGAATCCACTACCTTACAAGAGAGACCATTCCAGTGTTGAACACACTGGATCCCACCCCTCTCCATTAGCACACAGAGAAGGCATAGTGTGCCACTAGCTTGCTTTAAATGCCTCTTGGCAGTAATCATTACTGGGTCAGCAGTTTTCCTAGGTAAGGGGTGGTGACTTGTTTTTCCTAAAGGATCTGTCTAGGTGTCCATTGAATGTGGCACTGTGGAAGATGGTGAACTCAGACTGCTGTGTTTGTACAAAGGGTTCTTTTTTCCCCTTGGGTGCTTGGATAGGTGATACAAATGCAAATTGTACAATGGGGACATTCTACCATGTAAGCTCACAAGAGAACTTGAGCATTAGTATTGTGGTACTTTTCTGCTCATACTTTGTGAATAGAACATGTAGCCTTAACTTGTTCAATATACTTCTCCCCGTCTCAGGTTTGTTTCTACCCCACCCTACCTCCTTTTAGATAATCCCAACAACATCTCAAAGGAAAGATGTCTCTCAAAGCCTCACGGAGCACCTACATAAGGAAGAGTGTATGTACGTGGTCTAACAAATAGTAATGTTGGAAAACAAACCATTTTTGTTAACTCTCTTTCAGAAATGGAAGTATTTGTTGAATGAGTTGGCCTCTGTATTGTTATGCATACAGCGATGCCTGTGAGATGCAGCATTTCATCTGCTAGGCAACTGAGAAAATTCATCATGCACATTTATCACAGGATCCACTTCATTAGACAAATGGATCTGGGAGAATAAGCTATTCTCTAAGAGGAGTCTTCTGAGCTCTAGCACAAACTGTTTACTGATGTACAATCATTTTGGTTACACAATGAGCTCCTTTATAGCAAAGTGAATGATGCAGGAAGTTCATTCTCCTCCATCCTAATTCAGAAGAACAGAGAGGAAGCTCCTGAAGAATGAGAACTGCACAAAGAAGCTACAGTGAACTTGAGAAGGCACTTATAAAGAAGTGTATACTAGAAATCCATGTATCGTTTTCTGCAAGTCTTAACATTTGTAGCATCTATGCAGCGCTATGCCTTGTGATGTTACTGTGGTGCAATAGTTTGTTCATTTTATCTTAAACACGTTGGTGTAGCAAGTTTCACTGTTGGGTTGTAATTCACACACTGGCTTCATACACTGACATTCCTCAAAGTACCATGATGCTATGTAAGTAATCACTCATTTCATTACGCAATTGATAACACCAGAGAAAACCTTTTATCAGGATAAAAATTGGAAATGTTACGGTAGCATAAAAACAGAAGGAGCCTAATCTGAGTTTGGATGTGGGCAACATTTGCTGGCAAGCAGTGCCATGGAGGTACTGTGCCTCCTATAGTTGAAGTAAACAATAGTCTACCCAATTGCCTTTAGTGTAGTTCTAAGCTTGAGCTCAGGGGCTCATCTGACAAGTCAGTGAAATTGTAAAATAAGGACTAGAAAGAGGTAGCATAATTAACAGCACTTCTTACCCTTTCTACTTGTTTGATAAATGTTCAAAAAATGTTAAAATAGTTTTACTGCTACATAATAAGCTTTTGATGCGACTTGATCCTTATCTCTTAATATTGCTTGTTTAATGCTTTTGATGTTCATTGTTAATGATGATTTAAAAACAAATAAAAATATATTTTAAAAAATACAAATTAAGTGACAGAGTCCCTCTGGGTAGGTAAGCAGAGGCTAAGGAAAAGTTGGTGCTTTTGAGGAGGAGAGTATGGTGTTCTAGAATCATAACTTTGCACAAAAAATGAGAAGGGTATGAATGCACAGGAAGTCTAAATTTCTAGCTAAAAACTTTGATGTGGATCGTAACCATTTCAGCTGTAATCACAGTTTAATACAGCAAGTTTCCCCTCTCAAATCTATGTCCATGTTGAAAATATATTTGTTGATATTTAACTCTGGGTTTGAAAAAGTCTCTTCTAGGCTATATTGTCATCATGCATATAGGTTAGAACAGACTAAGAAAAATAGCCAAGAATTTATAGCCAAGATTATGATTATTATAGAGTCTCAAACAAAATGATCTATTTTCTCTGGAGCAGATAAACTGGAATGATGGAGAAGGTTCGGGTGCAGCTGTGCTGCACAATTGTAAGGGTGAAACTCAGCTGCAATTGTGGTACAAAACAGATCTAGTCAAATGCCAATTATCACAGTAACAATTACAGTAGCAGCAAAGTAGTAATAACAAACCAGGCTGCTCACCTGGTTTAAATACATTTTTGTTATGCACTGATGGTGAAAGTGACCTTTCTTGCTGAACAGCCAGTGGGAGCTTTTTATCTGTGCGGATAATCTTAGCTGTGTCACTTCTTCTTGACTGTACAAATATTACCTTAAAAACAGGTGTGCCGTTCATAACCTTTGCACTTCTAGAAAGAGTAGAAATGTCACAGGCACAGTAAGAGAACAACAGACATTTGACTTCGCTGCTTTTCCTTTTCCCATTCAATTCAATTCAAGGGAACCTTTCTTTTTTGTAAGAATTTTTATTTTATATCAAACAAAAAACAAAGAAAGAAACATAAATACATACAAGTTTGGGGATTCCATATACTTCTTTGTTGTATCTAGTTTGTTACCTCCTACATTGTCTGTTTATATAGTAACCATTATTTATCACCATACATTTTGTATAAGTATTCTGCATTATATTTAAAAATGTGTTCTGTATTTTCTTCTAATATAACTGAATGTCTAATATAATTGAATGAAGTCAAGGGAACCTTTCAACAGCAGCAGATGGGGACAATTCTGGTTTTGGTTCCAGCTATTCAGTGTACAGAACCAGTGTATAGTTTATTGATATCTGGGAGAAATTTCCAGCCCTCTCTACCTACACCTAAAGGCAACCCCCGTGAGCAAGCAACATGGACAGCAATACCATCTGTAGGTATCTGAGGCAAGAGTCTTCTTCTGCTGTGGTTTGGACCTTTTAATAATATCAGAACAATAGAGCCCAAGGCAGCCTGCTGCTTGCTACAAAGAACAATCCTGGAATAAACAAATAGATGCTGCCTGATGAGAAGGGAGGACAATATGAATATTACTTCTTCAGTAATCCCACAGGATTTGAGTACATTAATATTTATCATCGATTGTTAAAACAAACTTGCTTCATCACCACAAAGATAGAAAGCTGAGAGAGGTTAGTTGCCGTCTGTTGCCATGGTAAAATTGTTGTACAAGGATATATAGCTTTGTTTCTTTTAAAACCAGGTAGTCACCCAAGCATCATTAATGTGGATATGTGATAAATTATAGTAATTATCTTTCCCTTCAACAGCCTGTCTCATCTGTATGTTGCACAGCTACAAACTCTGTCTTCCTTTGAACTTTGCTGTGGTTAGTAATAGTCCTCTTATTAACAGTCCGGATTCTGCTTTACCCTCACAGCCCTGCTCACCAGCGATAAGGCAGTCTAGACCTTGAACAATGGTCCTTTTCAATTAAGCTGCTCTTTGGGCTAGCCTTCATTGTTTATCTTGCTGTCCGTACAGTAACAGATCTTGGCTTTCTTATTTAAAGGGTGCCAGACTTAGCCTAAAAAGAAGGAGCCTACACAGTTGGAAGCTGACAGCCGTCAGCAAAGGTACATCATTACAGTAGTTTTAAAGGATTAATAGGGTACACATACCTTTCTGGAAGCTTGCCACCTGCTTCTCCATGTGAAATCTAAAGTGTTGGGACTTCTTACACACAAACTATATGTTCTACCACTGAGCCATGGCCCCTTTCCATATGCTACAATCACATCACAGAATTAAAGAGCCCAGGTTGCGAGGGGAAATTTGGTATGGGGGTGCCACTTTTGGCAGCAGCCTCAGGTCAACTATAGTGTACTTCCATCCTAAGAAGGATTAAGTGGTAGGATACCCGACTAGAGCACTCGTATGCCGATGCAGTCTAGATTCTGTATAAAATTACTATGCCATGCTTTCAAACAGCACCTGTAAGAAGCCTATTTCAAGTACGAGAAAGCTTACAAATGTGCGCAGCCAAACATTAACCTTGAAGTTCAGTTTATCTACAAAGAAACTGTTAAACCCTCATGTATTTCTCAACTGTGATAAAGATGGCAGCTAACATGAAAGGCAAATACTTTATTGTGAACATAAAGTGACTGTTGGAGATCATTATAGAATGCAAGAACATCTGGCTGACAACAAAAGAACTCAAAGCAAACAACAGAGTGCAGTTTTCTGCTTATTGCAACATCGTTAACAATATTTGCTTGCTCTGCTGCAGACTTGGAGAACAATTTGCTAGAAACAGAAGAGAAACGACTGGACATTCTTTCCATTTGCAGTTTGTTTAAACAGAGAGGGAAGCAGCGTGCCTGATCAGTCACAGAAGGAAACATTCAGGATAAGGGAAAACACATGGGCTTGCATTACCCAGGACAATTCTATTAGCAGGGGTGGGGAGGGAGGGAGAGAGAAAGAAAGCACATGCTTTTCATCACTCAAAAAAGGAAGCCAGGAAAATCCTGGCTGCCAGCCATCAAAGCAATACACCAATTGTTTCATGTGTACTTTAATGTATGTTCATAATGGCACAACCTGGAGTGTGGGCAAAGGTCCTATCGGAGGAGCAACATATTCCTCTTCCCTCAATAACCGCAGCAGAATATTCTTTTTATTTTCGGGCCAGTTGTAGATGTGAGTATTCTGAAGCCAGGTTGGTACATGTTCCTGTGAAGGAGAGGGGGGATTTAAAATTCCTTTATTGCGCTACCACCATTTTTCAGCAACGTCCAGGCCTCACCAGTCAGAGACTCATCCTCTCTCATTAGCCTTCGCCTGAACACAACATGCAATTAGCCATGCTCTAGATTGCCTATCCACGCTTATGGTGCAATCTGAATAATTCATTGTGGAAATCACTTGAGTGTAGTATTTTATCAGCACATTGTGGTATTAACTCACATTTTAATCCCTTTTAACTTCTATTGGTTAAAATGCATCAATCAAAATCTAAATCCAGCAGAAACGATGTGGCACCATATTCCTATAGTTCTCAAAGTATGGGGTTCTTGGAGAAAGGCTGACATTTCAGGGTAGGATAGGATCCTGAGTGGGTGGTGCTTTCCTCCTCTACCAACCAAGAACTGGAATGGTAGAATATCCCCTGGCACTCACTGATTTTGTTGGTGTGACTATGCCCTTTCTCCCCCCATTGCATAAGGAGGACGGGCAGGAAGGAGTAAAGATTGCTTGTTTTTGTTCCTTGTGTGTGGCTTTAGGAAGAAATCACAGATATCCTGGTCTAGTCTCCTTTGTGGAATTAAGACACTGTGGGATTATGACACTGTCCAGATCCTTGCACACAGCAGCAGGTTGTTCACACATAAATATACAGAAGGATGCCTGTATAGTCACCAGTACAACAGATGATCTGGGCTGAGTTGGGGATGGTAGAAGGCCTGGCCCCCATGTTCAAAAAGTCTGACAAACACTGACATATAAGAAAGAAAACCCCAACAGGTGTCAGTCAGCCAAAGTTAAGTCCCATTGATTTCAGAGGAAAAAATCAGAACAAGTTTACTTCTTCCTGTTAAAATCAGTTGGCTGAACTGTATCCATGGATTTCAATAGCAGAAATTTAGCAGTGCAATTCTAAACAGAGTTGCACCCTTCTAAATCCTTTGAAGACCATAGGTTTCGGAAGGTGTAGCCCTGCTCAGGACTGTACTGTAAAGCATGCGTTTAAATTTCATTAAGTCTTAGAGGTGCTTAAGAAGAGTTAGTTAAATTAGGACATCCTAATTTAAATAACATAATTTCATATTGTTTATGAGAAGACAAATATTTAGGTAACTAATTCTTTTACATTTACAACTTGAATTCTTAACTTTTTATTATTTATTTTTGATTTGATTTGATTTATACCCTGCCCTCCCCACCAAAGCAGGCTCAGGGCAGCTTACATAAAATTTAGACAATTTTTTGAATAAGTACGGCATATTTTTTATTTTTATTTTTAAATTTATCTTTGGATTTGTATCCTGCCCTCCCCGAAGGCTCAGGGCGGCTCACAAGGGGCACGAGTGCCCAAGTTAAAACATTAAAACAATACAGTAAATATAAAATACAGTAAATACAGTTCGCTAAAAATTTCTTTACGGTGCTCCAGAAATACTTAGCTATAAAATTCAAGATGGGGTTCTATAATTATTTATACTAGAAACAACAAACAGCAGTAATAACAATATATAACAGCGACAATATACATCCCTACAGCATTGTCCTCTGCCAGGAACATCTCCCCCCCCCCCCCCCCAATACTACCAGCTCTGAAGATGGTCTATTTGCGGGAATAAAGGGGGGGGGCGTAGATGGAATGATGGTCATAATGGTGGCGTAAAGATGATGGTGGCAGCTCCTACTCAAAGGCCTGGCGGAAGAGCTCCGTTTTACAGGCCCTGCGGAACTGCAGCAAGTCCCGCAGGGCCCGGATCTCTTCTGGGAGCTCATTCCACCAAGTAGGAGCTGCCACCGAAACTCAGTCTGAGCCAACCAGCCACGGCCTGTACCGCCCGATGAAGGTCATCCATGGTGGAGTCCGACCGGCCGCCCAACATCAGATAGAGCTGGGTGTCATCTGCATATTGATGACACCCAAGCCCACAACTCCGGGCAATCTGGGCAAGGGGTCGCATATAGCTATTAAACAACATCGGGGACAGCACTGCCCCCTGAGGCACCCCACATTCAAGAGGCCACCTCTGGGACCGCTGATCCCCTATCGCCACCCTTTGTCCTCGACCTTGGAGGAAAGAGGCAAACCATTGAAGGGCGAACCCCTGAATCCTCATGTCGGTGAGGCGGTGGGTTAGCAACTGGTGGTCGACCATGTCGAACGCAGCCAACAGATCTAACAACACCAGTGCTGCCACACCACCTCGATCCAGATGCCTACAGAGGTCGTCAGTCAGAGCGACCGGTACCATCTCCGTCCCATGACCTGGGCGAAAGCTGGACTGGAAGGGATCAAGGACAGAAGCGTCATCCAGAAAGCCCTGTAGCTGTATCACCACTGCCCTCTCAATAGGTTTGCCCAAATAGGGTAAATTGGACACCGGCCAATAGTTAGCCAATTCGGCCGGGTCCAGAGATGGTTTTTTCAAGAGAGGGCGGACCATTGCTTCCTTGAGTGCCCCAGGGAATCGTCCCTCCAAGAGGGACTTGTTGACAATCTCCCACAGGGCACCTCGAAACCCCTCATGGCCCGCCTTAATGAGCCAGGAGGGGCATGGATCAAGGTCGCATGTGGTTGGACGTACAGATACGAGCAATCTGTCAACTTCCTCCAGGCTGAGTGGGCTAAAACTCACTAAACCCGTCACCAAAGACGTGCAAGGGGCCTCAAGTTTGCTCACTGTATCAATTGTGGCGGTGAGGTCACGGTGGAGCGCCCAGACTTTCTCTGCAAAATAGCTCGCAAAAGGCTCACAGCCAATATCCAATTCTCTAACATTTTGCCTGCCCTGTGGCAGTGCTGTCAAAGACCGAATTGTGCTAAATAATTGGGCCGGGCGTGAGCTAGCAGATGCAATCATGGTCACATAGAAATCCCTCTTTGCGGCCTTGACTGCCATCTCATAGGATCTCATAAGCGTCCTACAGGATGTTCTTGAAGCCTCGTCACGAGCGCGATGCCACCGACTTTCTAGTCGTCGCAGTTCTCGCTTCAGCTGGCGCAACTCCTAGGTGTACCAGGGCGCCCGCCTAGAACAAGTGCGGAGAGGACATCTGGGAGCAATCTCGTCGATGGCTGAGGAGAGCCGGTCATGCCAGTCCTCCACCAGCTCATCCAAGGAACCGCCAGGGGGCCTTGGATTCCGCACCGCCGTCTGAAGCCACATAGGATCCATCTGGCAGCGCAGGCGAGCAAAAATCCGCTCGCCGCCCAAACAGGGTTGGGGTGGAACATTCAGACGGGCCCTCAGAACCTGGTGGTCCAACCATGGCACCCCTTCCACAGCGATCCGGTCCACCATCACTCCAGCCGCGAAGATCAGATCGAGCGTGTGACCGGCCCGATGCGTGGGGGCTGTAACAAGTTGAGAGAGTCCCAGTGCTGCCATGGATGACACTAGGTCTGTAGCCCGGCTCGAGGCCGCATCCTCAGCATGAACGTTGAAGTCACCCAAGATAATCAGCCGAGGGTGCTCCAGCGCCCGCCTGATACGGCATCCAGCAGGGACGGCAGGCTATTGGCCAGTGCGTTGGGCGGTTGGTACACCAACCAAATTGCCAAACTCTCCTCGGTCTCCAGTATCACGCCAACACACTCAACGCCCGCGATCTCCACAGCCGGGAGCGCCCTGAAGGAGTAAACCTCCCAAATGAAAATAGCCACTCCTCCCCCCTGCCCCCTAGTCCGAGATTGGTGAAGGACCAAGAAACCCGGTGGGGCAAGCTGGGCGAGAGCTACCGTCTCACCCTCCCTCACCCAGGTCTTGGTCATGCACGCCAGGTCAGCTCGTTGTTCTATTATAAACTCCTGAAGGACTGTGGCTTTGTTGTTAATAGACCTGGCGTTGCACAACACCAATGACGGAGGGGGGTTCTCCATTTTGGCCCCACTGCCGGCCACCCTTGGGATGGGCCGTAGGCTGGAAGGGCGGTGAGCCATTCCATTTCTCCATGTCCTTCCCTTAAGACCCCGCCTAGGCCCACTGCCATACTTCCCTCTCCCCAAGAGCACCGGAATCTGCAGCCCATATGGCAGACAGGCTGATTTTTTTTAGTAGCCATTTTTGACAAAAGATTAGATATACAGAACCGGTGAAGTGGAATGTCCAGGTATAGTAATGACAGCTATAAAAGGCTCTTCTACTTTACCTAGTGTTGATGACCTGCTCTTACCAACAGTCAGACTGCAGGGAATACAAAACCCTAGCTAGGCCATGGAGATCCCTGGCTAGCCATCCTTTAACTCTGCAATAAGGAAAGACTGCCAAATTCTTTCTTTCACAAATATTAGTCTCTGCACTGCAATACTTTTAAATCAAAAGTAAAATAAGGTATATGGGGAAACTCGACAAAACAATATATGGCTCAATTCCAATTTTATCCAATAGCTTGTGAAAATCAGTACTAGCTCTTAATATGTCAGCACATAAAATACTTTAGTACATTCATATTCTTGATGCAAACTGGACTTTGATCTAAAATGCTGTACAGCATTTCTGTCAGATATTGTTCTGAATACTAACAGAATTTTATCTGATAGTCAGAAAATGTGCTTGAAAGCTGTGTATCTCAGCTTGTGCATTCATCAAAAATAAAACAAGATTAATTCAATTTTTGTTTTACCTTTTTTGCATTTGGAAAAAGCACAGGAATGAATCGAAAATTCATGCTTCCTTGCTGTATAAACTCAATCTGCATCTGAAAAAAAGCATAATTCTTACAACTAAGTCTTCTATATACAGAATCAGAATTCTGTGCTGCTGTACTGGATTTAGGGATGCCAGGCTCCAGGTGGGACCTTGGGGATCCCCTGGAATTACAGTTCAGACTACAGAGATCTGTTCCCCTGGAGAAAATGGATGCTCTGGAGAGTGAACTCTATGGCATTGTATCCCACTGAGGCCCCTGTCCTCCCCAGGCTCCATCCCCAAATCTCCAGGAGTTTCCCAGTCTGGATCTGGCAACTGTATCCCCTCATCCCCTGCTGTTGGCTAGGGGGGATCTGGAAATCCTAGCTGGATTGTCCCATACTAGTGATGGCTGTGCACTGTTCTGGATTGTGAACTGTACAAGCACCATGGTGGATGTACGCATACTTGACACTGGATCAGAAGCCACATGCCCTGCCCTTATCAGATGGTCAGCTCAGTCAGTTTTGAGAATGCCAATCAGCTGTTTGGAACTGTGAGTACTGAATGCTATCAGCCTCAAGAGGTATGGCGGTATGAACCGAAGCATATGCCCTGTAGTGTTCAGGGAACCCACTAAGGCATGTAGCAGTTTTTGGATTTAAATTCATAGACACTGTGCTGGATTGTGACCTATGCATATATTCACATCTGGACTGTTATTCAGATATTTTAAATACCATCTCCAAAGATAATATTCTTTTTAAGCCCCTTTAAAAGAACAAATTGCTCACTATGAAATTGTGTTTTGTTGCACTTGAATTCAAAATTAACCCAGACGGGATTTGGTGGATTACCCCCCGCCCCCCAAATTAAGTTTAGATCAGACTTCAGACTATAAGAGTCATTGGCCAATCTGAAGTGAATTCAGATTAGTGGCACTTACAGTGAGCCTCAGATGTAACATATTTGTACAGGAGCTCCTAGGCCTGGGTGAAGCATGTAGCCTGAAGTGGGCCCTCACAGCCCTTCCATCCATTTCAGGAAGGGGCAGGCAGCATATAGATCCTTGAGCTTGCATAGTACCTGAGATCTCCAGACCTCTTTGTGCAGGAATGACAACTATTGGACGTGAAAAATATCAGTATCCCTGAATAGTCCCAAATCCCAATATCGGTATTGTGTTGGGATTCAGGTAAATATTTGGGAAACCTGAATTTATTTGGCTCCTTTATACCCTATTTGTTAATCTGATTTGGCTGATAAGGTATTTTTCAGATATCTGTTCAGCTCGGTATACACCGAGTGCACACCCCTAATGACAACATAGAGATCTTCAGGCCCTGGCACAAAACTGAGCATGGTGGACATAGGATGGAGCCTGGAGATCTCCCAGAATTACATCTGATCTCCAGACTACAGAAATCAGTTCCCCTGGAGAAAATGACATCTTTGGAGGGTGAACGCTATGATATTATACCCCACTGAGGTCCATCCCCAGGCTCCACCCTCAAATCACCAGGACTTTTCTAACCCAGCATTAGCAACCCTAGGTGGAGAATATTTCAGATACTTACAGTGCAGCCCCAAGAAGAGTTACACCCTTCTAACCCCTTTTATTTCAAGGAATTTTGAAGGCTGTAAATCTAAACAGATTGTACTGTGAAAATACTAATCAGGATTTAGATTGAACATCTGACTCAATAGCCCAGTTCATTTGAGATTATCAATGAAAATTCGTCACTAAATCAAACTGAAGGAAGTGGAATGGGGCAATTCCAAATACATTGTTCTGGGCTGTTCCTTTTGCATCTAGTCCAATACAATCTTGGATTGATGAATACATACCCCATCAGTACTGGTGTGGGCCAGACAGCGTTTCCTCCTCTAGGAAAGGTCCTTGTGACAGTGCTTTAAGCCACCCTTCTCCTAGAGCTCTTGAGCCTTCTTACGATGTGGCCCAGCTCTATGCTTGTAAAACTTTAAAAGAGTATTGCATAAAGAATTCAAATTCACCTGAACTAGTAGAAGCTCCTAGGGACTGGCATAGCATTGTGCTGATCTCCCAGCAGCAGAAAGAACCAGCTTTGTGCCAGCTTGTTAGGTCTGATCAAAAGAGAAACTCCAGGGAGAATTCTTTAAAGTATTAGCAAGCTGAGTTTCTGCGGCAATCAGCAGGCCAGAGGGAGACACAATCAAATACACCAGCCCAGAGGTGCATGAAACTACACAGATGTGAATTTCCCTCCTTCCATGCCTCATGTTTAATTTCTCAGGTCTGACAGATTTATTATCGTCTGTGGGTTCTACTATCTTTTTGGAGTGTGTCAATGTGAAGAAGTACAGACATGAGATAATATTAAAGGTCTTGAGAATGGTTTAAAAGCATTTGAGCTAAAAACCATAAAGAAAGTGAAGCAGCAAGTTACACACAGTCACTTTCAACCTGAACTCTGGAGCAAGCAAATAGAACTGCTTATAAAACACATTCAACGCTAACAGGGAGCAGAGACTGAACACTGACAGATCCAGGCTTAACTGTTGGATTTACTGAGGACAAGACACAAAGGGCATTTCTCTGGGAGAGGGAAAGCTGCAGACCTCTTTTGAAATGGCATGCACATATCCTCACTCACCATCCTGTGGATGTACTTAGTATGTAAGCCATGTTCATCCTTGTCCAGCTGGGATTCAGCCCCTTCTACATCCTGTTTGTATTTTGGACTGATTGCTATGATTATCATCACTGTCTTCTGTCAAGAAAAAAAATGCTTTTATGAAATTGTAAAATGCAGTATGGTTAGGCAAAGCAGCTTGGAAACCCGCCAGTCTGTATTTTTACGTGATGTGATGTTCTCTGGCAGCATCAGACAACCCAGTTCGTTTTGGCAATGAAGCAAGACTAATCTCTATACACTGTATGTCACAAATTCTATGCTACTCAAATGTAAAGAGGGACAGAAAATGTATTTCATTGTTGATCTGGTTATTGCCAAAAGCTTACTAATTAATAACACAAAGCATTTTCAAAATGTGCATGCAAAACCACACCAGCACAAGCTACTCTTTGTAGCTTGCACTAGTGTGATTTTGCATATCTGTCTTTATTGACTGAAAGTCTGGCTGCTTCCTGTTTGGTGTAGTGGTTAAGAGCCAGTTTGGTGTAGTGGTTAAGTGTGTGGACTCTAATCTGGGAGAACCGGGTTTGATTCCCCACTCCTCCATTTGCACCTGCTAAATGACCTTGAGCAAGCCATAGTTCTGGCACAGTTGTTCTTGAAAAAAAGCAGTTTCTGTCAAGAGCTCTCTCAGCCCCACCTACCTCACAAGGTGTGGGGAGGGGGAGAGGAGTTTGTAAGCCGCTCTGAGACACCTTTGGGTTGTGAAGGACGGGGTATAAATCCAATCTCCTCCTCCTCCTCCTCTTCTTCTTCAACATGCCCTAATTTATTTGAGCGCTTCCACACCATGTCTTCCAAGCTCAGCTTATGGGGCTCCCAGGGCTGTCCCTCTTAAACTGGAACAAAGGAAAACCTCCTTTGCTTCAACTGGCACACCAACTGCAGGCAGAGCTTCCTTGTGAAAGCTCTATCAGTAGTCCATCTGGAAGGGGGTGGGGGTGGAGCTTGGCACTGCCTTAAAAATGGCAACACTAAACTCCAGTGTTTCCTCTTCCACTTTCAACCTTTTTACAGGTATCCCCCCCCACCCACCCCTGCCCCGCCTTTAGCAAGTATGTGCCTGCAGCTCAGCTGTCAAAGGGAGGGAGGAGGACTGCCAGGCTGCAAGGGACTCAGCAAGGTTTTCTCAAGTCGGTGCTTTTGTGGTGAGGAAAGGTGTAGCGATGGAGCGTGTGACTGTCGCCCCCCACACCTCCGTCCTGCTTGCTGATGCTTGCACAGTAGGGGCAGCATTTCCTGCCCACCCTCCCGCCTCTGTCACTGCGTTAGGTGGACACAGCTATTCTAGTCAGGGTGGCACATCCTCTAGGTTAAAAAATATACATTGAATTTTCTGGTAAAGTAAACCAATCTTCTGTGACTGGTAAAATTATGCAAATAACTATGCATACTTTCTCTTCTTTTGTATACTTTAATGTGCTCCTACTAATCATTATGGAGGTGGCAAAGCTTCAAGAAAAGTCCCTGCTCAGCTGCTGTCCATCTTCTGAGACATCAATGTATGTTGCATGTATAATTTCAAGCCTATTTTCAGAACCAGAAGATCTAGGGATATACTTATTGTAAAATGAAAGAAGAGATTGTCAGGATGCCTGATTCTGTGTTCGGAACAAATTCCATGCCTCCCCAGTGCCAGTGCAAAACACACACACACAGAGACTATTCTTATTTTATACAGACCCCCTTGGAAACTTTAGTCTGTGATCCTAACATACACTTATAGACCAGAATATTCCACACAGTTCAGTGACTCTCTCTGATAGCATGTAGCACATGCATTCCAGTGGTGGCGTACCCACAGTACTTTTGGCATCCAAACGTACCATGTGACTAGGAGACGCACAAGATAAGGAGCAATTAAGCAATACTGCTTTTGCTGAGCATTCCTTCTGTGGGATTGGCAGCATCTAAACCACCCTTCACTTCTTGACAAGTACCAGGTGCCAGCAGAATATGGGAGTAAAGGTTTATTTATTACATTTATTACAGCTATGACAAGAATGAAATACAGTAGCCTATTGATGATATTAATGGATACAAAGATTTAGGGATTTTAAACTCCTAAATTTGGGGATATGGATTTGTGACAAAATGACTTTGCACAATTTCAGATATTTTAAATATGTTTTAGCTTTTTAACATATAAATTTAGAATGAATGAGAAGGGGAACCACAATATTTGCAGGGGAGGGAAATCCTACTTGTCCCACCCCTAATTCTCCCCCCCCCCATTGCTGCTTCCTCTCCGTTGTCTAGGGAGTTAAACAGTGAAAGGGTCAGGATATGTTACCAGTATTGAGAATCTGAGATATGATACAGCTGCTCTAGCTGGCTGAGAAGAGTGCATGACACATGTATGTTAACATCTCAATCAACCTACATCCTTGGGTTGCTAAAACATTTTTAATAGTAATATGCACTTGAATATTGTGTGTTTCTTCATAATGCTTTGTTTCTTTTTTAAAGAAACACTGGGTAGACTCTTGTATCTATTACCAACTGGGGATAGGATAAGAGAGTTTTTCCCCTTAAACTGGGACTTCACAACAAACTTGCAAAAGGTGATACTACAGGCTCAGGGGAGCAGTTTTAAAAAAGTCCTGAGTGGTGGGAGTGCCAGGCAGGTGAAAGAGTCAGGGGGTCGGTGAAGCACCCTACTGGGATGCAGTACCAGGCAAAGACGCAGTTGTACAGCAAGGCGCTTCTGGCCTGTTTTGCCACAGTATTCATTCCAAAACGAATGTGGGAAAAATATTTCATTAGTTTGGACAATGAAAGGGAATAATGAAGAACAAACAAATGTCATTTGTAAATGCATTGTTACTCCTCCTTTCTCTTTCCTTCCTTCCTTTCTTCCCCTTTCCCTTTCCCCCAACACAATGGTAGGCCAGATGGCAGATGTTCTCCCCCTCCCTTGCCTATAGCAGCACTCTGGCACACCCTGAGGACAGCATTCTGCCAGACACACCCTGAAGACTACTTTTCCCAAGGTACATTGAGGTGCCAGAAGACAGGGGATAGGACATGGTGCGTGTGTGTGTGTGTGGGAGGGGGAAGAGACAGATCCTTTGCCCTCCTGAGAGCTGGGCAGCCTGCCACTACCTGGGCAGCCACTGTTTTGCATCTCAGTTGCTTTGCTGTTGCAGCAAGACTAATCACAGCCATTGCTGCAGCATAGTAAGTACGATGGAGGAGGGAGGGGAGACAAAAGGAGGTGATTCTTCTCCATTCACAGTGGAAATGTGTAGTAATGAACAAAACTGAGTGGAGTGTCATAAATGGAAACAAAAAGGCACACCTGTGCTTGATCCAATAGTAAGACCTTATATTTATGCTGCACTTCAAATCTGTACTTGTGACGGTATCTATTAATTTCAAACGGAAAGGCTTTTATTCAGTATCAAGCAACCTTGTTGTTGTTCAGTCGCACAGTTGAGTCCAACTCTTCGCGACCCCATGGACCACATCACACCAGGCCCTCCTGTTTTCCGCCGTCCTCTGAAGTTGGCTCAATTTCATGTTCGTTGCATCTATGACACTGTCTAACCATCTCATCCTTTGCCGTCCCCGTCTTCTTTGACCTTCAATCTTTCCCAGCATCAGGGTCTTCTCCAGTGAGTACACCCTTCTCATTCAGTGGACAAAGTATTTGAGCTTCAGTTTCATTATCTGGCCTTCCAGGGAACAGTCAGGGTTGATTTCTTTTAGGATTGACTGATTTGATCTTCTTGCAGTCCAAGGGACTCTCAAGAGTCTTCTCCAGCACCATAGTTCAAAAGAATCTATTCTTCGGCGCTCGGCCTTCCTTATAGTCCAACTCTCGCAGTCATACATGACTACTGGGAATACCATTGCTTTGACCATGCGGACTTTTGTTGGCAGGGTGATGTCTCTACTTTTTATCATGCTGTTTAGGTTCACCACCAAATAATAAAGCTCTCCCCTCTAACTAAAATGAAACAATCTCAAGCAGAAGGATGAAAAATAGTCCTATCACATCTAATACGGTTATGTTGCTTAGGCTTGAAGAGTTTCGTGTTCAGAGCTGTGTTGCATTGCTTGTACTTAGATTTGCACTGTGCCAAGTACAAACATGCTTGTATTGTGAAACTTGAAAATAGCAGAGAATCAGCAGAAAGTTCATGCAGTTAGAGAGGCTAGGACAGGACTGGCCATTATTGATAGATAAGAAGAGCAAGGTGGATTTTGCTAAAACAAAGGAGAGCTATGCACAAAAAAGAGCTTTTGTACACATATCCCTTGCAGGTCTCAGAACTGCACATAGATGATGTACACATAGGGACTGGATAAGGACTGGAACACAAATGCCAAAGCAGGGCCACTGAGAGAGGGGACTGGGGAAACAAAATTCCTGGGGCCCAAGATAGCTGGAGGGCCCCTGAAATCAGCTTCATGCTGTATTCAGCAAATGCATTGCAATTTATTTTACTTCTAATGCAGCTCTGTGCTCCAACTATTAAGACAGAGCACAGTAAACAGCAGTAGCTATCACTATCTGCTCACCATGCCTTTCTGCAAAGTCTTGCCTATCTAAGGGTTGCCAAGTCCTTCCAAGTCCTCGGCGGGTGACTTGGGGGGGGGTTATTGGAGGGGCTGTCCCCAACATGATGACATCACACAGAAGTGATGTCATCATGTTGGGGACCGGCGCCCCCAGGTTCTCCCCAAAAGCATTTAAAGGGTCGCTTTACATGCCTTTGGGAAGAGGCAAGGGGGCCCCACACGTGCCTGCACTCCAAGCCACGAATTCACGGCGTGGAGTGCAGGCACCTGACCCCTGCTTCTTCTGAAAAGGATTTAAAGGGTCCCTTTAAATGCTTTTTGGGAGAAGTGGGGGGACAGGCTGCGGATGCCTGCACTCCAAGATGCAAATTCATGGCTTGGAGTGCAGGCACCTGGTCCCTGCTTCTTCTGAAAAGCATTTAAAGGGTTCTTTTAAATGCTTTTTGAGAGAAGTGGGGGAGAGGTTGTGGTCACCTGCACTCGAAGCTGCGAATTCACATCCCTTTAAATGCTTTTTGGAAGAAGGGGGGAGGCTGTGGGTGCCTAAGAAGAGGCGAGCATGGCCACCCCTCTCCCTCCTGCCCACCTGCAAGATTTAAAGAGCCCCCAGCTGACTGGCGGGCCAGCTGAAGGGCCCTTTAAATCTTGCATTAGGGGTCGCCGTGGGTGGTTGATCTTTGAGGCGGGGCTTCCCCCCACCAGCCAGGTGGCTGGCAAGGGGAAGGAGCCCCCTTAATTGGGGAAATACCCGCTGGGATTGGGGGTCTGGCAACCCTGTGCCTATCAGATCTTGCTTAACCCATCAACCAAGCTAGGATTTGAGCAATGCAAGACCAGCCAGCAAGTTCATGTCTGCTATAGTCATTGCCAGTATGCAGCCCCCTAACAAGTTGTTATCTCCAGCAGTCTATGGTTTCCCTCTTCTTTCATTCTACCCAGCTCCATAGTTTTGTCTGTGCAGCCAGATCCTGCAAAGGTGTAGCAGTGTACTGTAGAAAATAAAACAACACCTCTCTTTTCTTAATTTCTCTTCCTCTTTTCTACACTTTTCTCTTCCGTCATTTTGTTCTCTTCCTTTCATGATCTGCCTGCACCTCTTCCCCCCTCTAATTCCCACCCCCCCTTAATTTGTCAGTCTTGGTCTCAATTTCTTCTCACCCTGTCCTGCTTGAAAATTTAGAACATACTTAATAGCACTACAGCAGCAAACCCTTATTAATATTATGAACAGAAGGGGAGGAGTTAGTATTTCCCCATGATCTAGCAAAGTAATAAAAGGATGCTTCCCCCCCTTCACCCTTTACATGCATGGTAATGGAATGTTAATCTGACATAATGGTTACACATGTGGAACATAAGTTAGAACTCCTTCTCCATCTCACAATTAATTAGATTTAATTACATATTAAACACTGTCCAGGCAGTATTGGCAGGACATCTAGTATCCCTTTGTAAATGCTACCTTGCTACTGTAGACATTCACCTTTATATTATAGATTTCTTACTGATTAACTTACTAAAGATTATTGTGACATGAAGTTTGTGTGCATTTGAGCCCATTTCATCAGATGTAAGAAGTGTATCCTATATTGGTACACATATATATGTGTGTACCAGGGCTATTTTTGGGCCGGAATGCCCAGGAACGGTGTTCCGCCTTCCTTCTGAGCCCGCCCCTCCCTTCCCCTCCCTCACCTCACCAAAAGTGGCTGTGCTCGGTAAAAGTGAAACTGAAGCAGCCAACCACATGTGCACCTGGGCTTCGGCACCACTCTTCCTCTCTGCTCATCCCACCTCTGCGCTACTCTCGCTGGCCTCCTCTGGGACTCAGCCGGACCTCCTCCGGCTCCCTCTGCACCCGATCCGGGGTCACCCCTGATCTCATGCCTCCGGTTGTTGCGGTCTGGGTGCCTCTCCTCAGCGCCCTGGGCCTGGGCTTCCAGCCGTGTCTCGCTTCTCCACCGTGGCTCCTGCGTTCCCACTGCTGCCGCTTGCCTCATTGTTACTCTCTCCCCTAGGTAAGGGGGGGTCCAATGGCTTCGTCAACGCAGGCCTCTCCGTCTGGGGTGGGGTTGCGATGGGAGGCCCAGGGGGAACTGGGACAGAGAGAGAGAGAGGCGGGTGGGCGCTGCTTGCTCCAGCCGGCGCAGAGGTGACCTCCTGGCCTGGGAATGGGCTACCCCTGGCCGAGAAGCCCTGCAGGAAGAGGCAGCGGTGGGTGCCTCTTTGGCGAGAGGGGCCAGGGCGACGAGGCGGGCGGCAAGTGGCCCCTGCTGGTGCCGGGGGAGCCCGCGGGCTGCTGCTCTTTGGAGGAGAACAAAAGGTCAGTCTTAAAAGAATTTGGGTGCCTCCAGCCCACCAAGTATCAGAAGCCAGTTCCTAGAAAAGCTAATGGCTTTGATGCTCAAGGAACTCCAGTAAAGAATGACGGAAGCTTTGCCAATTGTAGCCTGGTTACTGAGCCTCTGCACTTGGAAAGCAATGCCATGTCTTTGTACTCTGCTCAGAATGCACATCCTAGCACCCAGGGAGAAAGGGAGGGAGAGCTGCCAGCCATTTAAAGCTATCAGCTGACCTGCAATCCGACCGTCAGCTGCTCCCTTTAAAGGGCGGGTGGGCAGCCATTTCAGGGCGCCCTTTCACTCCCCCCCCCAAAAAAAAACAAGAGGGAGTGAAAGGGAGGCTTCTGGCTGCCTTCCTATTGTCTTTCTTTCTGTTCATCTTCTTTCCTTCCTTTCGTTTTTCTTTCTTTTACTCCTCTCTCCCCATCTGTTTTCTATCTTTTGCTTCCTTCCTCTCTTTGTTTCTTTCTCTTTTTCTTACTTCGTCTTTTCCCTCTCTTTCTTTCTCTTTCTGCCTTTCTCTCTTTTTTGTCTCTCTTTTTCTCTGTGTCCCTCTTACTCTCCTCTATCTCTTTTTGTGTTTCTGTCTTTCTTGCTTTCTTTCTATCTCTGTCTTTTTCAGTCCATATTCTTTTTCTTTGGTACACATATATATGCTAATGAGCTGTGCTGTCAGAGGTGTGGCCTAATATGCTGATGAGTTTCTGCTGTTGGGTGTGGCCTATTATGCTAATAAGTTCCTGCTGGGCTTTTTCTACAAAAAGAGCCCTGGACTGTGTACAAATATAAAATTACAAAATTAGACACATGGGTATAATTAGATAAGGGTCATGTGGGGGGGCAGGTGGAATCTTTGGGGGCTCGTGGTGACTCTCAGTAGCCCTGCATCAAAGGGCTGTCAGCTTTAAGAATATGTGAACAGTCCCCATGGGTAAGGCCAAAGGTCTCTCTAGTCAGGCATTTTGTTTTCAACAGTGGTCAGCCCACATGTTCCTGATGGGGCTAAGCATTTGTTTGGGAATGGCTTCCCTACCTCTACAGATGACGTATTTTGTTTTTAAGTAGAGACATGCAGTGTTTTACTGGCATAAGAAAGATGTGTGTGTCTCTCTCTCACTCAAAGGCTCAAATTTTAAATTAGAAAGGGGGAAGAAGATAAGGACAGGAAAAACATGAATAATTAACCCACAGGGGAGGGTAGTTTCTATTTTAGTTCATGGCGTTCTAGTTGTCAAACGTACAGGGTTTTTTTCAGCTGCCAGTGTGGGAAAATAATAATGCAAACAGCAAGATTACATTTCATTTTTACTTACATCACTCAGGTATCGTTCCATCCATTTAATTATGTCAATACCTCGAACCGTGTCCTCAAATATATCAATCTATAAGAAAATAAATCAGACATGATTTTTCCCTTGCTAGCATTTATCTTTAAGTTGACTTTGTTTAGGCTGTAGCAAACTAACAAGGGTACCCCTAGATATCTGTCACAATATTAAGGTGTTTGGCTCTGATTTGCCCTCCAGTTAGGGCCAGGTTAGACATTATGGCCGGGGGGGGGGCAAATTCGGGTGTATTTATTCATGTGTCTTAATATTTAAGTGTGAATTGGGGAAACAAGAAGGGCCTGGCTCGGTGCAGCCCGCCATTTGCGGCGTCAGGCGGGGGGAGCATCACACTTGATGGACAGGTAGTGTGGCAGGGTGGAGGGGGTGGGGGGCAGGTGAGTGGCAGGAAAATTGAGCCCTCCTCCCTCACCTCTGACCAATGATGGAGCTCCAGCCTGGCTGAGGGAGGGGAGGATTTAAAGAGCGGGAGCAAACTGGCTGCTCGCCTCCACCGCCCGGCTACCATACTGCCCACCCGTCCCACCCTCTAGGTATGCCAACTGGGGAACAATGTTTCTGACTGTATAACTTGCATGATGGACTGCTTTGTATATATTCTCTTTTGTCACAACTTTAGGTGGTAACAGCATGGGGTCAGATCCGTTTATGGAAATAGGCCTGTGTGCCATTTACGGGAGGTGGGGACCTCCTTAAGGGGTCTTGGTGTAAGGGCTGACAGGAGCAAGCTTGCTCAAGGACTACCAGCACTTGCCCTCATGACCAGATGGCAGGGGGGATCACGAAGGGGCAGTTGTCTGTGTGATCCCCAGTAACCTGCCATCCCGTGATTTTCTTCCACATCGGCTGACTGGGAGACTGGGGTCCATCGGCTGGTGGCGGGTCAGCCGATGTATCGGATCCGATGGACCCATGCTGTGCCAGTGCTGCTTACAGCTGTAACCAATAAAGTTGTGGCCAATTTATTCCACTTATTTCCAAAATCGTGGTGAGTGTGGTGATTTCAGGTGGGACCATGGGCATCCGAGCAAACCTCTCCCTCCCACCTAAGAACTGGAGCCGCAAAGAGCGTAGATGTTTTGTTTTGTTTTTAATCACAGGTGAGAAGACCTAAACCCTGCTACATCCTTATGTCATTGTACTTTGTAGCTGAAAATATTTTTCTTTCAGCCTGTTTCAGTTATGGTACTGGAAGTGGCTGATAGAAAAAATGCTTCAAAGATGGTAGGGGCCATAGCTGAAACATAAGTCATGATTGGTATACAACTTTGGGGTGGCCATATACTTTTTAAATTATCATTTTGTCAAGGTAGAGCATCTGCTTGGCATGGAGAAAACCCCAGGTTCAGTCCCCAGCATCTCCACCTAAAAGAACCAGGCAGTAGATTATGTAAACAGAGCTCTGCCTGAGACTCTGGAGAAATGCTGCCAATCTGGGTAGACAATACTGATCTTGATATGGTTTAATTTAATATAAGGAAGCTTCATGTGTGTTAAATGGACTGCAGCATTGGAGCACATGCACTCCACTTGCTATAAAACAATTGGCTACCATTTTAAAGGTGAACAGGTTGGTCATGTAATACAAATGCATGTATGCCTCCATCACCACTAGTTTAGCCCTTAGAGTCCGAATGTTGATAATTCTGTATATAAGCTAGCAATGCTGTCCCTTCTGTTACTAGGAAACAAGCACCTCCCCTGGGAGAGGTATTTGTGCATTTCCTGCATTGTGCAGGGGGTTGGACTAGATGACCCTGGAGATCCCTTCTAACTCTATGATTCTATGATTTCAGCAGCTTAATTTGTCCTTTGATACTAGCAATATTCCAGCTGACCAGGAATATTTAGGATAATTTTTCTCCCCCCCCCTTGTCACCTGAGACTCTGCAGTAGGTAGAGACAAAAACCCTCTTGCCAACAGAGGTCAGGACACACTGCTACCATGGAATTAGCAAAATGCAGGATCAGCATTGCACTGGTGGCATCCAAGCATCTCTTGGTAATTGAAGGACCTTCCAGTATGTAAGGGTGACCAGGGGACAGACTGGTTTTAATATACAGGTTAGTCTGGAGGGAATGGTTCTAGATTTGTACCTGTGTACCAGAGTTTAGAGCACTGTTCAACCATAGAGTTGCCTCTCCCTCTCACCCATTCTCAGTGGCAGATAGCTGTGATCCTTGCACAACAAACTGCAAAGCATGCTGTACATTTGCAGTGCTACAGAAATAATTTGCTGCTTTCAAGAGCTGTCAGTTCAACCTCTTTCCATAAGAGCTGCAATGCATCTATTTAAAATGGATACTGCAATAATGGAATTTCAACATCCTATTCAAAGGAGTTCCTCCCCACATTTCTTAAATATAACATTCAGCAATGTAAGCAGAAACATTAACCAGAATGAAAATAAACTTTCAACATGCAGGTGACCTATCTCTTTCCCCAACTCCCACCAGTTCCCTTGGCTGCTATTCGTTCTTCCAGGATGGACTACTTACTGCAGTTTGAAATCCATTTACGAACAAAAAGTTCACAAATTTCATGACCTCCACAGCTGTGTCCACAGAATAGGTTATAAAGACTTTACCTAGGAGAGATGTTCACATGAATGTGATGAGTCAGAGCTGGCAACTCGGGGGGGGGGGGGGGAGAAAAAGAGCTCCAACTCTGACTGTGAAGACTGCAAGCTCTAACTTATTTGATTATTTATATAACAAAACTGAGCTGGCTTGATGGTCTTACGTTCATGGCAAGGCACCTCCCCTGGGATCCTTCGGATTACTCTTTAATTTGTCCCACATCCTGTTCCCATGACTCTTGGGAATACAAAAGCACATTTGGTGGTCAAGTACTGCTGCTTCTTGCACAAAATGGTCTAGTGAGCAATACCAAACAGTCTTGCTGGGCAGACCAGTCTTTTTTTTTGTTTTATTGAATAGAAGCGAGCTTTGGAATGTGCTGGCTAAAACATAAGTCATGATTGGTATACAACTTTGGGGTGGCCATATACTTTTTAAATTATCATTTTGTCAAGGAGTTAAGGTGTTAGAGAAATCTTGTAAAAGATATTACAGTTGCAAAGGTTCTTGTTGACTGACTGATTATTATTTGTTTGTTTGTAATGCTTTGTATGCTTAGCTTTTTGAATTTTGTATTGCAAATTTTGCTGAAATAAAATAAGATGAAAAGTACTGCTGCTTCTCTAACTGGTTAAATGATTCCTAGATCTAGCAACTAAAGCAATTTCTACAAGAGAATTATTATGTTCTGGAGGAATAACAAAGTCACTTCATCCTTCAGACTCATATCTGTTCCTCAAAGGGATATAAGGTCAAAACTTCATTATGGATGACATGATCCAAACCTCATCTGCAGATATCAGAAATGCACTCAACTAAACAGTTATTATCAACATTTAGGAATTGTGGGAAGGGCTGGATAGGTAGGAGAAAGAGTGAGTGAGAATCAGGCTCAAACTAGATGTTGCAACTTTTACTGAAAAACCTAGACCTGACACATTCCCCACAATCACATAGGAACTGTGGAGTACTGTTTTTCAATTTCAGGGGCCCAACTCTGCTCAGGACCTCAGCATTGGCTCTTTCCTCCCCCTTTCTTTTTTCCTGGTCTGAAATGGCTGCATTTTGGGGCTGCATGTGCAAGTTGTTATATTACCGCATCTTCCCCAGGAAAACCTGGTACAGCTGAGAAAACGAACTAAGATCCAGGGTTCCCTTATTCAAACTGTGTTTCTCCTTAGACAGTGACAGCTATTTTCTGACTCAGACCCTGCTCTTCCATATAAGAATATTACCAGCCTACCTTATAGGGCTGACAGTAGCCTTATAGGAACACTGAAACAACTATATGAATGCAAGCTTTTGTTATTAAAACCCTAAAAGTGAGGGAACAGCCACTTGGCAAGCTTGCAGTAGACAAGGAAGGCCTTATGGATTATTTTGTAGACCACACATCTCCCCATCCATTGAGGTCAGTATGCACTAGATGTGTTTCCTCAAAAATCTGGAGAGTAGCTATAACCTTCCAACCTAAAAGAGTTGCTTCTAGGCATTTCCCATCTGGAACAGTGCCCAGCGAACCGCAGAAATTCTAATTTGGTTTGGACTTGACCCTGCCTTGTAAGTTTACTTTCAGGAAAAAGACACCAGGAGGATCAAACCCCATGACAAGTGGCAGACATCAGCTTTAGATGACCATAAGTGATGTCTCACTATTAAAAGAAGTTGTGATGAGGCATCCCTGGAGGAACCATAACCAGTGTTCCCTCTAAGTTGAGTTAGTGTGCGCTAGCTCACAGTTTTTTAGCCTCCAGCTCAGACATTTTTGTCTTAGCTCAGAAAGAATGGCCCCAAAGCAAACTGATTTATGCAGCAGCCAAATCGCTCGCTCACAGCTTTAATGCCAGTAGCTTACAAAGTTGATTTTTTTGCTCACAAGACTCCACAGCTTAGAGGGAGCATTGGCCACAACTAGCATAAGGGGTCAGCTGGGTGTGGTTCAGATGTGTTTCTACTTTCCTGCTAGGAGGATGAAATAGGAGATCTTCTTTCTTTCAAATCCTATAACTTCATGTACAGTTTTCAGAGATTAAACATAACAAAACTTGTAAAAAACCCCACAAAAGCCTGGCAACAACTTACGCAATTCTTCTGGCAAGTTACTTGTTCTCAGTGTTCCCCTGACTGCAGAATTACTTGGAGGTCTTGGGACAACGGCTGGGTATGGAGGTTTAGTAACCTGAGCCATGCAATCAGGCGGGTACCCGTTCATATCTTCATAGGCACCATATGCATTGGATGATACCCTTCCATCAAGTAGCTGATTCTGTAACGGGCCACTGGGAAGAAAGAGAATGGTCAGCTGGAAAATACTGAAAGCTGAGAATTTTAAAAAAAAATGTGTATTTTTTTAAAAAAATAAGAATTGTCTTTTTATAGAAAAAGCTACTTTAGCTGTGAGACAGATTTCAAGAGGAATAAGCAAACAAAATAGATAAGTTTAACATATGATAAGTTTAACATAAGTTTACATATTTTTTTATCCTGCCTTTCCACAATGCCCAAGGTAGCTTACAAAATACAAACACACACAATTGAAAAGACAGTTAAGCAGATGACTTAAAATACATCATGTTAAAAGTGCAACATAGGTATGATTGAGGTACAAGAACCAAAAGGGTGAGAAGAAAGTCTAATGAAGGGGCAATATTAAAAACCTATAATATACAAAAATACAAGTATTTATTAGAAAGACAGTTAAAAACATACAGAAGGGCCCAATGAAAGCCTCATAAAAAACTATAGCCTAAACACAAGGGCCAATACACATGACCTGACACGTTTCTGCACTACTGGGGCCTTCTTCAGAGGTCAAACAATATTGAGGTACACATAACTTAAATACATATTGCAATAAGATAACCAATAAGTGAATAATGGACCAGGAAGAGGAAGGTTAAGCAGCAAGATCTAAAGACACATGACAAAGATGTTTGTGAGGCCTCAAAAGGTGAAAGTCATGTGTCTGGTGCCAAATGCACAGTTGCTGTATTAGAACATCTTCCAATTAAGGTCCAAAAACACCTGTGTGGCTATCAAAGTCAGAGCTAGAGAGCCCTCAAGCAAACAGCAGTCCTCACTAACTAAGATCATGGCACCCAGCCTCATCACTTCTTGGCAAATAGAAGGTGAAGTCATGGAAGCAGTGACAGACTTCACGTTCCTGGAATCCAAGATCACTGCAGACGGTGACTGCAGCCATGAAATTAAAAGACCCCTGCTCCTTGGGAGGAAAGCGATGGTGCACCTAGACAGCATAATAAAAAGTAGAGACATCACCCTGCCAACAAAAGTCCGCATGGTCAAAGCAATGGTATTCCCAGTAGTCATGTATGGCTGCGAGAGTTGGACTATAAGGAAGGCTGAGTGCCAAAGAATAGATTCTTTTGAATTATGGTGCTGGAGAAGACTCTTGAGAGTCCCTTGGACTGCAAGGAGATCGAATCAGTCAATCCTAAAAGAAATCAACCCTGACTGTTCCCTGGAAGGCCAGATACTGAAGCTGAAGCTCAAATACTTTGGCCACCAAATGAGAAGGGAGCACTCACTGGAGAAGACCCTGATGCTGGGAAAGATTGAAGGTCAAAGAAAAAGGGGACGTCAAAGCGAGATGGTTAGACAATGTTATTGATGCAATGAACATGAAATTAAGCAAACTCCGGAGGATGGTGGAAGGCAAGAGGGCCTGGTGTGATGTGGTCCAGGGGGTCGCGAAGAGTCAGACTCGACTGTGCGGCTGAACAACAACAACAACAAGAAGCACGGTGAAACTCAATGCATACACCTGCTTCACCAAGAGAGAGGACTGGGCCGCATCTTGAAGGGCAAAGGCAGAGGATCTTTCTATGTAAGAAGTCTAAGGTGGTGGTATAAGAGAAAAGCACTAGAGGAGGCAAGTCCGGGGGCCTGGCAGAAGAAAAAGAAGAAATGGAGCAGGATGGAAGGACAAGCTGAGTTGAAGAGACATGCAGAAGTTGTTGAGCAAGGGTAGATAAGGATCAGGGGACAAGAGGAGCAAGGCATTGGGGTAACAGGGCTACACTGCCTACAAGGGAGAAGTTGTGGCTCACGGACAAGGTCCCAGTACATCTTTTAGTTTTAAAGAGAGAGACACACACACATATAGGCTGATTTCGCACTAGAGCTGCCTCTATGTTGCACCGCCGTTTGCCCCGATACTATTGGTCAATTTCACACCCGAAGCTGCGGGGCTGCATTTGACCCGCGGCTTTGCCCGATTTCCTCCGCAGTTTCGTGATCCTCAAAAAACAGGATCACGAAACTGCGGGGGGAACTCTTTCCCAGCACAGCTGGTGGGCTGACACATGTATGGCTGAGATCTCCTGGGATTACAGCTGATCTCCAGGTGACAGAAATCAGTTCCCCTGGAAAAAATGGCTGCTTCAGAGGGTGGAACCTATGGCATTATACCCTGTTGAGGTCCCTCCCCAAACCCCATCCTCTACAGGCTCCTCCCCCCAAATCTCCAGATATTTCCCAACCCAGAGCTGGCAACCCTAGACACATGCCCATTGCAAATGAAGGCTACAAAAAGCATTTCAGAAGAATGCCTAAGATGTTCTAATACTGTTCAGAGACAGAAAAAGCTTGAAATTAAAACAACAACCACCCTGCTATGCTACAACTGAAACTCCTTGATAAATCTCTTAATGTAAACTGGGCTGAACTTTTAAAAATGTACCCAAATACTCTGGGAGAAAAGTGACTTCACACTCAGCTACTTACAGAGGTATCTAATGACAGTTTTATCACTCCCAGACTGCATGCTAATAGTAGGCAATTGTACAGAGGATTACCGGTACTTCAGTCATCATACCCTGCTTGCAATATGTGGATTTATAGCTCCAATTTTACCGGAGATTACTGTTTGGTTTCTCAGTAGTGCAAACTTACTGTAATCTGTGAACTTCTGAAGAAGAGATTCCTCTTTGGGGAAGTCTTTCTTCATTGCATTTGGGAGAATAAGGACTGGAATAATTTGGGATTATTTTCCAAGCAGGATGAATGCCTCTCATGCAAGAGCCAGGAACAGGATGCTGTTTTTGAGGGTGATGTACAAAGTGTTGGTACGGCGTTTGCCCATCTAGGATAAAATTCAGAACAAACAGATCCATTTTTTAAAAAACCCTCAAGTGATTGCCTAGTTAAACTACTTGTGCACAAAAGATTTCAGTATGCCACAGAACAGCTGTGATTCAATACGGAGTTAAGTTAAGCACACTTAAGCCCATAGAAATCTTAAACCTGAAGCATCCTGAACTCTATATTGGATTGTGACCAAGGACATCTTTAGGATGTGCTGTGTGCTATGGCAGGATAAAAAATTCCTTCACCATCTGAGTAAATGGGAAAGGTTCACAATAAATTAAACAGTCCATGGTGACTTCCACAGAATGACACAAATGTTTCCCTTACTCAGAGATGTAGTGATTTTAGAATTCAGAGACACTTGAAAACTAAGAACACTGGAATTTGAGTTCAAAATATCTCTCCTTATATATAATTGAATAGTGGGTGCCAAAGTTCTAAAATGCACTCCTTTAGTGTATGGACGCTTGAACTGTCAGTCAGAAGACACTGGCTGGGTTGACTGGCTGCTTTGTGCAGTCCCGCCCAGTGTTTCAAGGTCTTTTGCATATGGAAGCTGATTGGACTTCACTGCATTCCACACCTCAAACTCACCCCCCTCACCCCAAGGCAGTTGGAATGTCAGTTGCATATGGAACCTTCAAGGTTCCTGGGGAACTATTGTTGCCAATCTTGGCCCAGCAGCCATCAAACCATTCTCTTCAACCCCCTGCTGTGCAGCTGACTTTCCCCTAGGGTTGCCAATCTCCAGGTGGGACCTGGAGATCTCCCACTGTTACAATTGATCTCCAGATGACAGAGATCAGTTCCCCTGGAGAAAATGGCTGCTTTGGAGGGTAGACCCTATGACATTATACCTGCTGAGTCCTTCCGCTCCGCCCAATGCTGCCCTCTACAGAATCCACCCCCCAAACCTCCAGGTATTTCCCTCCTTAGAGCTGGCAACCCTACATTCCCCTCAGTGCCTGTTGGTAGGCAACTAAGCTTGGTCCTGTCACCTACTTTGGCCTTTGGGAGAAAACACATTGGGGCCAGTCCTGATAGGGTTGCCAACTCCAGATGGGAAATTCCTGGAGATTTGAGGGATGGAGCCTGAAGAGGGTGAGGTTTGAGGAGGGGTGGGACCTCAGACAGGTACTCGGCCATAGACTCCACCCTCTAAACCAGTCAGTCCCACATAGGGAACCATTGTTGCCAATCTCCAGGTGAGGGCTGGAGAGCACTCAGAATTACAACTGCTCTGCAGAAGGGAGGGCAGAAGTCAGCTGAAGTCAAAGGGGCAGATAATGGTAGGTTGATGGTTAGCTGGGAAGGAGATGGGGTTGCCAACTACATGCTGACAAATTCCTGGGGATTTGAGGGGTGGAGCCTGGAGAGGGTGGGGTTTGCAGAGGGGTGGGACCTCAGACAGGTAGAATGCCATAGACTACACCCTCCAAACCAGCCACTTTGTCCTGGGTAACAATTGCTGCCAATCTCCAGGTGAGGGCTAGAGATCACTCACAATTACAACTGCTCTTCAGGTAGCAGAGATCAGTTCCTCTGGAGAAAACAGTGGACTCTGTCATTATACCCTGCTGAGGTCACCACAGCAAATTGACACTGTTTGCCCAAAGCCAGAGCACTCCCCCAGAGCCTCTTTCTAGATCTCGTTGTATTGCTTTCACAACGGGCTTTACTGCTAGTTATGATATATTTAACATTATGAGCAGAAATACTGGAGCCTTTTTGAAAAATACACACTGCAGTCAGGTTTCTCTTCATGAGAAATTGTCTTTTTGGATTAAAACCAGCCAAAAACAAAGCAAGTCTCATTGTTTTCAGAGGTAAAAAAAATGAAGCACATACTTAATGATTCCATTCAGTTCAATGGGATTCATGTGTCGTTTTGGCTGTATTGTGTCTCATGGTTTTACCATTTGTTTTTTAATTCAAGAAAACTCCATTGGGTATGACACAGACAGTTAAGCACTTTTCAGTCCAACTGACTATAATGGGAGAGAGTTCAGCAGCACCCACTTAACTCCCTGTTGAAATCACTGAGACTCAAAGTGCTTAACTTGGGCTAGATTACACACTTTAAAAGTTACATGACTCGTGATAAGAGCACAAGAGACAATAATGCTACACTTCCACAATCATAATATTTTAATAGGAGTAAACATTGGTTTTTCTCCCTCCTCTGCTCCAGTACTCACATATCAGAGAGTCTGATATCAGGAACAACCATAACACTCTTTCCAAAAAAGTACAGTTTAGAGAATCCCTTTGAAATTCAGCTGTGAGTCTATTATGAATCTCAGAGAGCAGGCACCCACAGCTAGATTACAGACTGTGAGCACTGCATACTAGATTGCTTCTGTCTAGAAGGTACACATTAGAACACACTAAGTGCAAAACCCCATTGTGAGTGATGATTGCCCAGTAATCACTGGAAACATGAAAAGCTGTCAGGAAGCAATTTTATGTCTCGCTGTAGATGGTGGGAAGTTAGCAAGCAATATACTGCCTCCAGTTCTGAACAAATCATCTGGTTTATTTTGGGGTCTTGTGAAATGTGGCTCAGATTACATATTGGTTTAAAATGGAGCTTTGTTAGAACAGTGCAGTTAAGTTAGGAAATGTTTAAAGGGGTGGAAAGAAGCAAGGGGAGGTTATATGAATTTACATCTAATTTAGTAATGTTTGTTTTTATGTTGTAAATTTCACTAGCTAGAATGACAAAGCAATTAGTTCAAGTCTGTGCTGCAAACTAGGGCTGTCTTCAGAAGTCACAAAAAGTCATCATTTTTAAAACATGGTTTGAGCAAGAGTAGGAAACTCATGTAGGGTTGCCAACCTCCAGGTGGTGGCTGGAGATCTTCCACTATTGCAACTGATCTCCAGGTGAGAGAGATCAGTTCACCTGGGAAAAATGGTTGCTTTGGAAGGTGGACTCTGTCGCTATGCTCCAGACCCCACCCTCCTCGGGCTCCACCCCCAAAATCTCCAGGTATTTTCCAACCCAGAGCTGGCAATCCTAAACTAATGGCATGCATGGCAGCAGCATCACACCAGACCTGAATGTGTGGCTTGCTAACCTCCAGGTGGGACCTGGAGATCTACCATTATTACAATTAATTTCCAGAAAAGGGCCGTGGAGGGTAGACTCTATGGTATTATACCCTGCTGAGGTCCATTCCGTCCTCAAATCCATCTCCCCCCCCCCAATTTCCCAACTCACATCTGGCAGTCATAGTGTCTGGCCAAGTACAACCCCCATTCCCTCCCCACACACACACACTTTATCTTCACAAGTAGATGTTGCATTTTTTTGGCATTGGGGCTAAACAAGGTTGGCTACTCCTGCCTTAGTTGTGACGCCTGAATGCAAATAATACAACAAACTGGAATTTGTTGGCACCAAACTTGTAGCTGATTTGTTAGCCACAGTTTGAATTTAGCAGTTTGTTATTATTTTTGATTTTTTAAACCATAGTTTGTTGAGTAGCACTGCCTCTGGTAGCTGCTCAGCTATGATACATTAATATTAAGAGGATGTCCTCCTTGCTGGGAGGTAGAGGGGAGGTGATGTATGTACCAACCAGGATTTGTTACTTATATCTGTTTGGCTAGCTAGATCTTGTACATAAATCATGGTTTAACATGATGTTTAAACTTAATGGAGCTGTCTGGTGTGATGAGGGCCTAACCTTCCAGTACTCAAACAGAAGTGTATTTTGCTCACACATATTAGATGGACCAAATTGTCCAGGCCTAGGAATTAACAGACATTAGGTACTCCTACACAGCAATACAGGATTCTACAAATTTTCAAATTTTGTTATTACTTGCTCATACTTTTCAAAGTCACCTGCCTGAATGAAAATCTGTGTAATTTTCCCCACGCAATTGTAATGTAATCCAGAGTATATTACTAGCCATCATGCACAAACTAGGATTGCTTTTAGCCAGAAGCAACATGCTTGAGGAATCCAGCAAGCTGGTTGCTGGCAGAAGGGAGGGGAGACAAGGCAAAGGCTCTGCTGGATCAAAATAGTTGTCCATCCAGTCCAGCATCCTGTTTCACAGCCCTGGAAGGTCAGCAAGCACCAAGGAGACTGATATCCTTAGGGGGAAAGCAAGCAGACTGATATCACCTCTGGGATCTCCTTCCCTTTTTTTAATGCCCTCGGGTCACAGTCAATTTATGACAATCCCATAGGGGTTTCATGGCAAGAGACGTTCAGAGGTGGCTTACCATTGCCTGCCTCTGCATAGCAGCTCTGGACTTGGTAAGTGATCTCCCATCCAAGAACTAATCAGAGTTCATGCTGCTTAACTTCTGAGATCTGACAACACTGGGCTAGCCTTCCTAGCTGGCTACAAAAGTCATGAGATCCACATACTCTAGACAAGATGAGGCACAGAGGTATGGGAAACTGGGAGGCCATGTTCTGCTAGGAAATAGGGGGTGGAGCCTGGGGTGGACAGGGACCTCAGTGGAGTACAATGCCATAGAATCCACTCTCCAAAGTATTCATTTTTTTCCCAGGGGAGTTGAACTCTGTAGTTTGGAGATGAGTTGTAATTCCAGGGGGTCCCCAGGGCCCACCTGTAGTCTGGCATCCCTAATTTCCTGTATTGCCACATACTGGTACTTATGGAAGTGGGCGGCTGTGGGGACAGACGGGGCAGGCAGGGGGAGAAGAAGGGAGTTACTCTGGGGGGCCCCTCCCTCCCCAAGAGGCCACGGTTCCCCCCCCCAGGGCTGAGCTGGTTCCTGATCCGTCTAGGGGAGACGTCGGGGAATGGGAGACCCTCGCTGGCCCCGGAGAGTTCCCCGCTTCACTGCATCATCACTGGCCGCCTCTGGGGGGAAGCCCCCGCCGCTAATCCCCCTCGGGGAAGCTTCAGGGGCAACTGGGAAGGGGGCGGCAGAGATCCAGGTGGTCCCTTGTCCTACAGGGCGAGTCCCCCGGGGTGGTCACCTCGGAGACCAGCCCCCATTTGATTCTGGGGAGAAGCTTCTGCGGGCACAGGTGTGGAACTGCAGGGGGAGGGGGGGAAGAGTGCCTTCCTGGAGCCGGCCAGGAGTGTCTTGGAGGGTGGCAGCCGCCAGGATTCCCGCGCATTTAACACACGGGATTTCCCACTGGGCGCTGATTGGGCCGGCGGGCTGGCGGCGCCCCTCGGATTGGCTCCCTGCCTGCCTGCCTCGCCATGGCACCGCTGGCCCAGGCAGTGCTCCCCTCGGCCCCCTTCCGTCCCGCCCTTCTTGCCTCTTCTCCCGCCCCTAACGACCAGCTCGCGCTCTAGGCGAAGGCCTAGTTCACCTAGCAGGCGAGCCAGCTTCTTAATGGACTGATAATACTGAGAGGATACAATAGGAAGGCAAGCTACTGAATTCATGTTAGCAGGAGAAGAAGTCCTAAGAGAGGAAGCCAGCTGCTGCAGAACCAAATGGAAAGATCTATATATCTAATAGCGAAGTGGCCCCCGTGCGTGCAGATACCTAAATCCGTGCATTGGGGGCAGCTGGGGGGGGAGGGAGAGTTTTGTGCACACGTGGGGCAGTCCCCAGGTGTGCACAAAAATCTAAAAACCTGGAAAAAACATCGGGGGGATACTTAAATCCCCCCAAAAGTGACAGAGCGTCCCCTGCGCATGCGCAGGGAACACTCTGCAGCCGGCCTCGCCGCCACCGCCTCAGAGCCGGGGGGGGGCCTCGTGGGGTTATTCCTCACCTAGACTCCAGTGAACCTTCGAGAGATATCTGACCTTAATCGGGTTCTGTGGAAAGAAAGGATTGGAGGCTGCAAGTTGTATGCTGTACGATATCTTTAAAATTGCAAACGGAAGGAGCCGCGGACGCGGAGAAGTGAGTTCGAGCGGCTGGGAGTGGCTCTGCGTTCGGACGGCTGACGGAGTGAAACCTGAGACCGTAATTCATCTAAGAGATGGGCAAGTGAATTTCTACAAGGTCTTTACAGAGGCATGGATTAGCGAAAGAAATGTAAAGATCCTCGTTTGCAGAAAAAGGGGACATTTGAAAACAAGGTCTATGCGAACTGTGATTTAACCGTAAAGACTGATGAGGGCTTGGAGGAACCGGCGGGATGGGGGGGGAGAGCTTACCTGCTCCTGCTGGTTCCTCCGCCTGCTCAGTTTGGAGCTCCCCCCCCCCGCGAGTTTTGCGGGTCTTCTTTCTTGTTATGTATATTAGCAGAGAGTCTTTGCCTTGCTTTGAGACCTGGCACTGATTTATTGAACTGAATGTTCTGCCTCAGTGGCATAGTGAAAATCTGGGAACAGATGATGGCCAGCAACACATAATGGAAATCAGCAACACATGGTACCTATGACAAAATACAGTAGGAATCTTTTGCAAAAGCCTGAGCTAAATAGAAAAAAGCACACTGACAAATTAACTTACATGGATTCTGGCAGCATATGTCACCTGGAGTGTATCTAGAATGCCACTGAGCTTGTGGGGAAGCATTAGGATGAGGCATTGGTGGGATCACAGGATATGGCTGATGGCCCATCTGTGGAAAGTCTCTGGACATTAATGGTCTTGGAAAGTCCTGTAGATTATACACAGATGTAAGTGGCAATGGAGGTTCTAGCTGCCTGATGCCCATTACATCCAGAGGCTGAGAGTCATATCCTGCATCTTCTGTTGGTAGATCTAGTGGCGGTCTATTATCCTGGGTCTGACTTGATTTTGCTGTCTCTTGACTTTCACCAAATGAATTCTGACAAACGTCAGATGAACCTCTGTGTGCACTACTAGAATTGTGTCCAGCATCAGGAGACTCAGATGATGGTTGAGACCTTAACACCTTGTTTGTTTTGTCTATAGATAAAATATGAATTTCTGATGAAGCTGCTGATTCACGGGATGCATCAGGGGGCATCGCCCTTCCAGAATCCTGGCACTGTTTTGGGAGATCGTAGTCACACTCTTCTAGCACAACATTATGACAGTCTACATGGGTAGGGAACCTGTAAAAATGTGACTGCCCAGCCACTGAATGACAAGATACTTGCAATGGGTAAAAGTTTATGGGCACCAAGTTCTCTGTATTTTCATCAGAAGATTTCAGTCCGACTTCCAAAGAGTGTTCTGGAAATGGAGACCAAGTTCCAGTTTCATCAATTTCAACAGGTATGCTTCGACCCATCATAGTTCCTAAAGAAGGAAAAGAAATGGTATGATACAATCTTCTGATTTGCCTCCTAAGGCTTTATATCTGACTAGTTATGCAATTCAAGAAAGACAAGAGGTATAAACAATGTGATGTGTTCAATCGGCACAAGCTGAATGACTTTTGAAAAAAAATAACATTTCAAAATGCTGGTACAAAAGGACTCACCTTTTAAAGAGGCCATTTCAATATTCTGAAGAAATCCTGGGAAGTCTGTACAAACTGCAAAAGGTAAAAGGGCAGGAGGAGAAAGGCAACAAGATTATCACTGAGGATGACTACAGAAATTGGGGGGGGAATGGAACATCAAGTTTTTATTATAATCAAATCTTCAGTATAGTGGCTTGGATCTAAAAGTTCCACTGTGCTAAGAGGGGAACGAAATGTTTTGCTGGTACAAGAACCCTTCCAACAGTGGAAGATACATTCCTCCAGTATTAGGCTTTAATGTTAATAGAATGGAATCCACTTTGGAGTTGGACCCAATCCTAATAGGAGTATGCTTTTTAGAGAACATTCTAATTCCACTATATCTTCAAGAGTGTGGAAATAGGAAACTAGTAATCTCAGTTCAGCTAAGCATTCTTTCTTTGACTGTGTCCATAGAAATTGTGCACAAATGGATACATCAGGCTGATTCCACATTAACAGTTTGCTTTCATTTTCCTGTGCGTTCCAAAGGTCCGGATGTGATGCACAAGTTCTGCACAACAGTTAACTCTTCGCCTTTTGTGGTCATTTTGTGTCAGATCTTGATTTCCACATATGCTACTTTTCTGCCTTTCCCCGTGTGTTGCCACTCCTCAGCCTTGTTTCCCCCCCCCTTTTTTTAAAAAGCATGTGTGGTTGCGTTGTGATGCACCACCAAGGGGCGTAGCCATAGCACATGCGTTGCCTCCTGTTTTTTCCCCTCCCCCCCTCAAAAAAAAAAGAAGTGTGGTTTTCATTTGGTTTTCACCTACATATTTTCTTCATCACATCCTCACCCCATTCTGCTCCTGTGCTTAAATTGGGGCTATCCATGTTGCAGTCCAGCATTTGAGGCAGCAATCTTTAGATTAAGTACTGTTTACATTGTCTCAGTGCTGCCACTGAGCTCTAAATTTCTGGGATTGTGTGCTGCTTGGGTGTCTGTGATTATGAATTTAGGAGATGTGGGGGGGGGTTGGCTTGGAGTGATTGCAGCCCATTGACTCCTGCTTTGAGGCAGCAGCATAATGGTTAAAAGAACAGGCTCTTTTGAGTTCTGCTGAACTCTGGGAAGGGGGGAGCAGGAGGAGGATTTTGAAAGCGCTACATTGCGGGAGCATTGTAACACTAAATTTAAAATGGCTGCCAGGAGAAGAGGGACATTTTGGCAGTATGATGAGGTGGAACACCTCCTTGATATAATTCACAGGTCTGGCCATGTCAGGGACTTTAAGTCCAGCACTCACCTATCATCTAAACGAAAGCATGAGAAACAAAAGCATGGGGGGGGGGGATCCCACGAGCCGATGGGCAAACTCCACACCATGCAAAGATGTTGCAGCTGTGGCAATAAAGAAAGAGGGGGGGGGAAGCATGCGAGGACGGGGATGGTTTTGGAAGCGAGCAGCCAAACAAAACAGGATGTGGGTGGGAAGGGGCGAGACTAGGCAAGTGCGAATCCTGACTGAGTTCCTCATTGGAATACCCTGACTCCAGCACCGAAGCAAAAAAAAGATCCTGAAAAAAACAGAAATGGAAAATGCAGGGGGGGGGAGTGCACGGGATTTGGGTCAACTTGTGAACGCGCATAATCATGTGTGGAAACGAATGACAAAACCAAATATTTTCGGGTGTCCATGCCGGGGCAGGAGATTGTGCGGAATCGGCATCAGACAACCTTTTTGTTGTTTCAGTTATAGAGAAATGCTAACTTGAGAAAGCTCTGTACTAATCTATGTTCCACTATCAGCAGTTGTGGAGAGAAGGGCTGAAGAAACAAGACAATACTGAAAACTGGTACTATAGAAGAAGAAAAAAGATGGAACATGATGTAAAAAGATTTTAAAACCTTTCAAATGAGGTCACAGAGATGGACAGCTATGCAAAAGTAATGGCTTTTTAATTCATTTCTGTCTCATATGGTCATGTGATCAATTTAATTGGAGGCTGAAGTTAGCTGAAGATGATATCCCACTTGTGTTAAATTTTGGAGAAGTAGCTACATAAACATTAACATGGCTATTTCAAAAACTGCAGTAATACAGTACGGTAAGTGTGTGCAATAAAGGCTCGACATATGGTGTTACCTTAGACAATTTTGCCTCCCCTGCTTGTAATATGCTGATGAATACAGACTTGGCAGTGTTCAGCAGAACAGAGATTGAATCCTACACGTCACGCTAATTTATGCATTTTTTCTCTCTCCGCAGTTATTCTTTCATATGCAAAAGCACATAATCAAATTTTTTAAGTGGGATGTATTAGAAACAATGAAGAACAATCCTATAGAAATAAGATCCCTGAACTGGTACAATAAAAGCCATAATACCTTTTATTAAGATATAAACTTAAGAATGTTTAGAACTAAAAGAGGGGGAAACGAGGGAAGGAAGATGTTTCCGGCCAGGATGTTAAAGGTTTTTGTAAGCACTCTGTGTAGAACAGCAAGCATGGTTGCAGAGATAACAGTGCTAGGTGGAAGAAGTGTCAGGTTGCACACTTTTGGTCTTCTGGAAGAAGCAGCAAAACTGGAAGCATCCAAGTGAAAAAATAAAAATGAGCCCTGACCTGGATAACCCAGGCAAGGCCGATCTTGTCAGATCTCGGAAGCTAAGCAGGGCTGACCAGTGTTCCCCCAAGCTAAGTTAGTGTGAGCTAGCTCACAGTTTTTTAGCTTCCAGCTCACACATTTTTGTCTTAGCTCAGGTAGGATGGCTCCAGAGCAAACTAATTTATACAGTAGCCAAATGGCTTGCTCACAACTTTAATGCCAGGAGCTCACAAAGTAGAATTTTTGCTTACAAGACTCCACAGCTTAGAGGGAGAATTGGGGCCAACCGTGGCATGTAGTTGGATGGGAGACCTCCGAGGAATACCAGTGCTGGGATGCAGAGGCAGGCAATAACAAGCCACCTCTCTAAAACATTCAAGCCCCAGTAGGGGTCACCAGAAGTCAACCATGACTTCCAGGCACACGCACACACACACAATAAGTAATTGATAAAATGTCTAGCACCAAAGAGAACACAGAGGTCCGTTAAAGGGCTGCAAATAGAGGAAAAACAGGGTAGTTGTGATATTCATAAGACTGGAAATTAATTTTACTTGATGTCTTGAGAAAAAGTCAATAAAAGCCAAATTGGGTAATATCACCAAGCCAACATAAGCACCATTCCATCCCAGGTTCTTTTTCCTCCAGATGAAGAATCCCTGTCTTTATCAGTTAATTCAAATATTTCTAAAGTACCCAGAGGCTGAAGTTAGCCACATTAGTCTAAAGCAAAATCCAAAAACAAAAGTCCTGCAGTACCAACTCCAATAACAGAAAACATTTTGCAAGCTTTCAAGTTTTTCTGAACACATTGTCAGGATGGTCTGACAATGTGTTCATTTGATCAATTACCAGCTTTTAGATTTTCAGTTGTATGATTCAATTTTTTGCTCCCCCCCCCCGAAGGCCACAGCAGTGCAATCCAACACTGACTCCACTCACCATCATTTTATCTCTGCAGACCTGCTTGCTGCTCTATGCAGGGATGCTTGCAAATGGCCTAAATATCAAGGCCTGAAACACCAGAAGAATACATCCTTTTTGACTGGGATGGAGAGATGGAGATAAATGGCAAAGTACAGGAAATGAGGATTTGGGGTGGACAGATAATTTGGAATATAGAAAAGCAGGAGGGGTCAGGTAGACTATAATGTTTGTATTACATGTATACTTCCTCTCCACAGCAGTGTGAAAAAGGCAGTATATAGTGTGATAAACAACAAAACCACAAGAAAGCAATCCCACAACACTCCAGTATAAAATCACTTAAGACCAAGAAACTCTAAAAAAAAGTGTTAGGCATCAACTAAAAAAATAGTAGCACTTTTGAAAGAAGAGACAGGGACCTAACCCCACTCACCCACCCCAAAAAACCACCACCAACAACAACAGGGAAACACTCATTGGTCACATTGATGATAACCCAGCTGAAAGTTAAAAAACCAATGAAGCTCAATAAAGGTGTGAGGTGCAGAGAAGAATGGTAGGGCATTCCAAAGGACGAAGGGCAGTTGGTAGAGAACCCGTTCTTTATGACCACCTACCTCATTTCTTTATTTCTTATTTTCTAAAAACTACAAGAAAATAGGGAAGAGGGAAATATAAACTACGGGAGAAAGTAAAGATAAACCACTAAAAATCCAAGAGGTGGTGGTCATATCATGCTTACAATAAAATAGCTTTGAATAATAAAAGAGTAATTTGTTACATTGGGCGTGATCATTAAATTCGCTTTGATAATTCAAGTCCAGGTATTCAGACTTAGTAAAGAACCATACACAAGAACGGTTAAATATTAAAAGTCAAAAGTCAAACTTCGATACCCTTGCTTGGGGGTGGCCGCCCCACGTTCCAAATCTTCTCCAGTAAGTGCTTCTTCATCACTCCCCTTGTTGCTCTTCTCGTCCTCTTCTCCTGTTGGATCCCGATGTTGCTGCAGAACAGAGGTCATTTCGGGGGGGATCGCAGTTCCCCGGGTGAGGTACGGGGGGCGGGGCACATGACGAAGCCCCGCCCCCTGCTTCCGGCCGCCCCGCTTCCGGCCCTCATTCAGCCAGGAGGAGGCAGGAGAAGAGGGAGGGTAAGTTGCTTCCTCCCTGCCTCTCCCCACCCCTGCCTGCCTGGGGCCAGGGAGGCCCTTTGCGGGGCTTCCTTGCACTCCCGCCGGCCTTGCAGGTCCACCGCCGGGCCCCTCATGGGGCTCGGCAGTGGAGCTGCAAGGCCGGTAGCAGCAGTCAGGACCGTTGGGGGCGGGGTGTGTGGCCTTATGACACACTTCCGGTGATGTCAGGGGGTGTGGCCTCATGACACACTTCCAGTGATGTCAGGGGGTGTGGCATATGCTAATGAGTTATGCTAATGAGTTCCCCTAGCTCTTTTTCTACGAAACGACCCCTGCTGCAGAAACTCTCTTGCTTTCATAACAGAGTCAATTTCCCCCCTCTTTTCTTTAAACTTGAAGAGTATGACTTCGTGTACAGTCCATTTGTAGGATATGTTGTTCTTTTGTACAAACAAAGCCAAGTCTCTGTATTTTTTCCTTTTTTCCCTTATTTCAAAAGGAATGCCTTTCAAGACTCTTCTTGCCATCAATTTTAAGGGTAGTTCCATTTGTTGCTTTTAAGATCTGATCCCTCACTTGTCTTCTGGAGAATCTTACCACCACCTCACTGGGCAGATTATTTTTCTTTATGTATTCTGAATATGACCTATAGATCACATCCATTTCGCATTGAAGAAAATCCACTTTTAAATCTGCAACCGGTCCCAAAGCATTACTCAAAGTCTGTAAGATTCTCCCCTTTAGTCTCAGGAACTCCTTGAAATCTCAGTATATAGCTTGCCTTTTTCATTTGTAGCTGTAACAGCTGGGCTCCATCAAGGTTCCTCTTCTTTTCCATCTCCTGCATTTGCTTTTTAGGTTTTTTAGTGTTGGCATCCACTTCTTTAAGATTCTCGGCTGTTTGTTCTGGGTTGTGTTTTTTTTTGAAGTCTCATCTAGTTGCTGTTGCTGTGCAGCAAAATTTTGATTGAGAGTTTTCATTTGCTCTAGCAGAGGTCGCAATGCTTCTGTTAACATCTTAGAGAAGTCTACGGTTGTTTCTGATTGTGTGACCGCACTCGCTGGGCTAGCACTTCCTGAAGGAAGCTTAGGTTTCATTTGTTTATCTTTCTCCGTCTTCTTCAGCGACATCTTTGAAGCTGTTTACCTTTAACAAAGTTTGCCAAAAGTCTCTAGTCTGCAAATCGCCTGTAATTTTCTTGTAAGTTCTTTACTATCATCCCTCTTTGCCTTCAGTCCCATTCCCCTTTAAAAGGCATGCTTTAAGACCATTTTTATTTCCATGGGGGGGGGGGGCCCACCTCCCCCCTGCTTACTTTAGGGGGGACTTTCAGCCATTTCTCTGGTTCTCATTTTCACCAAACTCACTTTCAATGTAGATCATGTAGATCTCGCCTTCAAACGTTTAAAACGCTCGACCTCCACTCGCTTGTCCCGGTGTGTGTCTCTGAGTCCATTACTGGAACACAGTGGCAAGACTGTCGGGGCATCAGAACACCTCAATCCACTGGCAACGTGCCGGGAGAGAGGCGATCCTCAGCGCCCCATGGCTAGGAGCCCTTCGCAAAGGCTCTCTCTCTGTGTGTACATACAATTGCACCCCCTCTCATCCGCCGGCTCATGGATCATATCCTCGGGAGCTCCCGAGAGATGCGTTCGCCATTAGATCACCAAAACCGGAGCCACCCACCTCACTTCTGAAGGGAAATGTACAAAAATGAGAGGGAGGATTTGAAGTGGATGGGAACTATTTAAAAAACTACACTTTGATTGAGTCTGAAAGGCAGTGCCAGATAGGGTGGGGAAAGTACACAGGTGTGGCAAATGATGGAAAGTGTAACAACATGAGAGAGGAATACCTGGAGATGGATTAGCTACTGGGAAGTTCTGAAAACTCCTTTGTTAAGGACTGAGATTGATATTTGCTTTATGGATTTATATTTGCTGCCAAACACTACATGAACTGCGCACACACACCCATAGGCTCAAAGAAAGCTGTACAAATCACCTGTTTTGGCATTACACAGAGAAGGTGCCTGCACTAAGCCTTACATGTTAATGAGGTTTCAAATACACAGCTACCAGCCTGAGGGAGAAAGCACACATCGCCATTGTGTCAGCCAAATGACAACTTGAATGAAAGCAGGCCCCATTGATGAACTGTTGAAAGACACGTATTCCACATCTCTGCTTTACATCTGAATCAGCATTTCCTGCCAGATGCACATTTGATGACCAGGGAATGGTCGAGCTTCATCTGCACATCAAGGAGATTCCTTGACGCCAAGCTTTCACACCTGACCAGATGCCATCCCTTGAGTTAGGATCTTAAGTTACAATATTGCCCAACCCTTTAGGTTGCCACCCCTCACTACATGCAGCCAATTAGATTACTTTTGGGGCGGACTAACAGGTAGGTGGGTCCACAGGCTGGCTCAGTTGCCACCCACCCAAAGATCCACCTATAAAAGGTAAGGACCAGTCGCCTGGCCCTTGCTAGCCGCCTTCCCCCCAACACCCCCTGTCTGCTTTAAACTCCTCTTTTGTCCAGCTTCCTATACCTAAACTCTTGTGTGAAAGCTGCAGTTAAGAGACCCACACAAGCTGGCTGGTTCTAGCTGTGTGTTAATCTCCCCTAGTATTCTAAGTTTCTGATCCTCCATTCTTCATTGGAACTGACAAGCTTCAGGACAGATAAGTATCTCCCCCATCACCATACCTGTTAATGCTAAAGTGACTATTTTTAATTCTGTATTTCTAAGGAACTTGATTGAATGTGTGTGTGCATCAGTATTGTTTGTATGTGATTTATATTTTCATAAGTAAAAGACAGTTATCTTAGTAACAACAGCCTCGACTCCTTTTACTGGCAAACCTTGGTGTGGACTGGACCTTGGTATAGCTGGCAAGTACCCAGATTAAAATTTGCCAACTGCTGTAGATAAAGCAGTTTGGCTAACACCTTAGACCATTAAAAGCAGTAGAGGCAGATCCTTCCTGCATGTTTTTTTGTGCTTGTCCACGACCAGAATGGAAGAGGAGTCACAATCAGGATGGTACGCAATGAATGCAAGGTATGTGGGAGAGATGTCTGCCCTTGAAGTCTAGAAACATCTGGCACCCAAAGCAATTGCCTGTGTCACCTTTTCTTTTCTTTTTCTTTTTCTTGCCCCCGAAGGGGATTTTTTAAATTGCATTTTATATAAGGACTACAAACTACAATGAAAATAGGGGAGGGGAACTACATTTGAGGAGAAAGAAAAGATAACCACTACTAACTAAAAACCCAAGAGAGGAGATCATCAAATTAGCTTGTACACAATGCCATCCCTTAAAACGCTAACAATTTTATGAACTTAGCCAGATATGCTAATATAACTTTTAAATCTTAAATTTAGCTGTTGGAAAAAGACCCCTAAGCATCTCAATATTAACAACAGTGTTTTCAAAGGCACAATTCAGAGTCCTTCAGCCTTCATTTTTTCTTATCCTGTCTTTTCCGCAGTTTATAAGGGCTTTTAGGAGCCGCTGCCCCTTTCTCAGACAGAGAGTCCTCTCCAGAAGACCCCGAGTCCAGCTCGCCACTGGACTTACTGCCCTTTTCCTCTTTATCCACGTCACCCAACTGGATTCTCAGAAAGTCCCGTGCTTTGGAAACAGAGTCAATCTTTCCTTTTTTGTCCTGAAGTTTGAAGGTTACGCCCTCTGGATATAACCACCAGTAGCTAATTGCATTTGTTTGAAGAAAAAGATTTAAATCTTTATATTTCTTTCTCCTTTGTCTTATTTCAAATGGGATATCTTTCAGAATCCTGATGGTACTGTCCTTGATTTTCAAGGGTGTTCCCGCCGTCGCTCTCAGGATACAATCCCTCACGTGCCTCTTCAAGAATCTCAGTACTATTTCCCCAGGCAGATTCTTCTTCTTTATGTATACGGAATAGGACCTGTAGGCCACATCCTGGAAATGAAGGACCAGGTTTGCCTTCTCCATTTGTAATTGTAAAAGCTGTTCTTCTGTTGAAATTTGCTTCTTTTTCAATTTTTGTACCTTTTTCTTCACCTTTTGAGCAGTGGCGTCAACTTCTTTCACTTTCTCAGCTGTTTGTTCTGTCATTTTAAGAGTCTCGTTCAATTGTGTCTGCTGAGTAGTGATACATTGGTTCATTAATGACAGCTGTTCCTTGAAGTTAGTCATCTGGTCCAGCAGGGGGCGCAGGAACTCTGCCAACGTTTTGGCCAACTCGGTGGTTCCTTCTGGTCGTGGACTCTCAGCTACTTTCGCTTTTAAAAGTTTCTCCTTCTCCGTCCTCTTCCCCGCCATCTTTATGAGTTGTTTACTTTCGCAAAGATTAGCAAAGTCTCTGAATATGCGCTCAAATGCTCATGCACGCCTTGGTAAGTCTTTCCCAACAGGTTTCATCGCTTTTGTTTCCGCTCCCCCCCGGTCTCGCTTTTAAGTTTATGCACATGGGAGGGGCTCCTCCCCCGCTCGCTTTACTTTCTAGTCCGTGGGGTAGGGAGCTTTCTTTTTTGAATTGCAAATATGCCTTAATCCGACTCACAGTTCATTCTCGGTCATACGACCTCGTTTAGCCTCCGTTTTAACCGCTCGACCTCCAGCGCTTGCCCCAGTCAGCGTCGTTTCTTCCATTCGGACACTCATTAGGAGGACCATCGGGACGGAGAAGCGCCTCAATTCCCCAGCATTACGCTGGCGAAGAGGCGACCTCTCAAAAGTCCCCTGGCTATGAGCCTTTCAGCCAGGCTCCGTGGGAGGTAGCGATTCCTCGCCCCCCCCTTTCTGCTGGTGCACAGCTTTCACCCCCCGGGAGGTTCGGGAGGTGAGTCTGCTCGGCGTGCCACCATAGACCGGCAACTGACTGTGTCACCTTTTCTCATCAAGTTAGAACCAGCTCTGGGAAACATATTCTGAATTTCACAGTCCATGTACATAAGAGTTGTTAATTTAATAATATAATCTGAATCAACAATTTCTGATTCAGCCTTTCACATTCTTGATTGAGTAGGCAAGCCCATAAAGCTATATTTCTGACAAGGGAATCTTTGTTTCTCCATTCTGACCTGTTCAGCTCTCTGGTCCAACAACCCGTGCATTTAATTTGAGGAAATGCATGTTCTTCATGGTTAATTTTCTTGCCAAGTTTAGAAGAATAACAATGTGTTCCAGCACAGATGATTTGAAATGTCCCTTCAAGCCTTGCTCATTTTGCAGTTGCACAAAGGGAAAAGTTCAACATAAACTACAACAAATTTAACTTCTGCAGTTTCTGCAAAGGAGAAACCGCTGAAAAATGTTTGCATATATCAAGAGTTGTGTAGATTTCAACTGTAAAACCCCCCACATCTTCAGAACTATTCAGTTTAAAATATATTTGACTCAGTCAGAACTCACAAAGGTGTGGTAAACACTCTTCTCTAAGAAAAATCTTATAGGAAACAAGATGACTAGCTTGGAAAATGTACACTGGTAGCAGGAGATAGCATGATCAAATAACACTGTGACTAAAGATTTTCAAATGGCACGTGCATTAAGTTTGTTTCCTTTGTTGGTTCATATTTGTGGCAATGTTTGATCTGTAAAAATGGAGAGACTGGAAGATTAAAAGTGGCATCCTATGAACAGTTATCCCCTTCTACATGCATTGAAGTCAGTGAGTGGCCTTAGGATGGTGCCATTAGCCCAACAGAAGCTATTCTCTCACTGCATTCATACTCCCTAAGGGAAGCATCTTCTGGTGGGTTTCGGGGGGGGGGGACTGGTAGGGAGGTAATTGAATTTTGATTGAAAACAAGCCCCAAAGCCTCCAAGGCAATCTTCAACCCCCTCTCAAGTCAAGTGAAACATATACTTCTGATCCTGCACTGTCAAAGAGTTTAAATGTCTCCATCCCAAACTTTTGTATGGTATATGTGAATATAGCTGTGTAGGAATTTTACTATAGTACCAAGTTCATATCATGTATTGCCTTGTGGCAGAGTAGTCAATTATCCCAGCCCAGCAAGGGAAATCCATTTACAGAAGCTGGTATATGAATCTTATTCTGGATCCAGATAAATAAGAAGGAATCTTGTGAGACATTTTTTTTATTCTTTAATACATTTCTTCACAAGACTAAGTTATTTTATTCTATCACCAGACTCCTACTTGTGCTGCTGCAACAGACTAACACAGCTACCCCTTGGGAATTTGTTATTTCTGGATAAGTTTCCATTTACAGAAAAGGGTGTTGTCTACATAGTCCTTTTGCTATTTCCATGCAACCAGCATACAAGGCAGTGATCAGGGTCATCATGCCCATCAGTACCACCAATTATGATTCTTGTTGGGAATGAGTAAATCAATGACTGTAAATCAATAGATCCTCCTGGACTTCAGTCATGCCTCTCTAGGAATTGACATAAACTGTATGGTAAAACCATAGAGTTTCCAGTGATTTTTCAACTGGTGTCCCTTCTCATTTTCCACAGGAAGTGATGTCATGCTGTCAGCACAGTGTCTATTTTTTACATTTTTTTTTCTCTTGCTACCACTCGGAGCAGTGATGGGAAACAGGAGCCAAGGCAGGGAATCCCCTGCTTCTGGCAGAGGCCTGACAAGTACAACCCTGGTTGTTTTTTGCCTTCAACCTTAAAACACAGATAGGCCACCATTTAAAGGTCACAGCAAATCTCTGTGTCTGGCAGTCATGAATACAACACCATCAATCTCATATCTTGACGGCAATTCAAAATTTCCCAAAACAGGAAGCTTTTAGCCAAGCCCCAGTTTTCCTTCATATGATCAGCCTACAGCTTCAGTAAGATGTGGTTCAAGGAGAGCCAGTTTGGTGTAGTGGTTAGGAGAGCAGACTCTAATCTGGGTTTGATTCCCCACTCTTCCACATGCAGCTGCTGGTGTGACCTTGGGTCAGTCATAAGTTCTTTCAGAGGTGTTATCTCAAGGGCAGTTCTCGAGAGAGCTCTCTCAGACCCACCTACCTCACAGGGTGTCTGTTGTGGGGAGGGGAAGGGAAAGGGATTGTAAACTGCTCTGAGACTCCTTCGAGTAGTGAAGGGCAGGGTATAAATCCAATCTCTTCTTCTTCTGGTGAACCAACTATAGCTATTGTATTGAGCTAAGGAGTGAAACAAGGATGTATCTTCACTCTGCTGTTATTTAATTTGTATATCAGTGATCTAAACTCTTATATTTCCAGAGCTGAATTCCATCTGCCTTATTTAGCTCATGTGAAGTTATCGTGTCTTTTGTATTTGGATTATATAGTTCTTCTCTCAAGATCCATGGCTGCCCTATATAAACTTGTAGTTTCCTTTTCAGAGTATTGCTCCAAAGAGGGCCTAACTATTAATGTTTCTAAGTCAAAGGTAAAAAATGGTGAACAAGGAAATATAAATGGGCAGTAGCAGGTCGGTCTGTGGAGCATATCGAGCAATTTAAGTATTTAGGTGTAAGTCAGTCCAAACGGACCTTTCTTGGAAGGTGCTTTTGAACTCTGTTATAAGAACAGCCATGAACTGGGAAGGCTATTTTGAGATTTTCTTATTCCTCTGGTGGACAATATGTTCCTGAAACAGTTAAAGCATTTAATGCTAAAGTGTCTGGGCAGTTATTATATGCTGCAGGGGGTTGGATTAGTTTGGTAACAGATAATATTGGTGGACTGTTACAAAGATTTTTAGACAATATCCTGTAAACTGTGAGATGTGTGGCAGGAATAGCTTTGAGAGCTGAGACTGGAGATGTCTTTTGAAGCAAAGGCTTAGTGGAAAACGATTAATCTGAAAATTAGGATGTTGAAATTATTTTTAGATTCAGGTCTTCTTGGATTAGTCAAGATGGATCATCATATGAGTGATTGGGACAAATACGTGGAATTTAAATTATTATGTCTAGGCATCACCAGTTATACGATAGAAACTATAAGTAGTTGTGAATTGAGTCAGTCAATTAAGATGTTTGAGGAAAACTTCCGGTTTATGGTGACACGCTGGCAGACGCACCTCCCAGACCTCCCGGGGTGCGATCTGCGCGCTAGTGGTTAGGATGGGGGACGATTGTTCATTACCCCCCCCTGGAGCCTTTGTGAAAGGCTCCTAGCCATGGGGCTTTTGAAGGGTGGCCTCTTCACCAGCACGATGCTGGGGAATTGAGGTGCTCTTCCGCCCCGACGGTCCTGCCGCTATGCGTCCGAATAGAACTAGAGCCGCTGACTGGGACAAGCGTTGGGGATAGAGCATTTAAAATGCATTTTGAGCAAGGTCGTATTACGAACAATGAACAGTGACTCGAGTGAAAGCGAAACACCAGCAATTTAAAAAGAAAGTCCCCCCCTGAGAATAGTGAGAAAAGCGAGTGGGGGAGGGGTCCCTCACATACGCATGAACTAAAAAGCAATTTAGCAATGGGGGGATGGAATTAAAAGCATTGAAATCTGTTTTAAGAACATTACCAGAGCACAGATAGGCATTGGGCGATTTTCAGAGACTTTAGCAAGTTTTGACAAAAGTAAACAATCCATAAAAATGGCGTGGAAAAAAGCAGAGAGAGACAAGCAGCCAAAAGTGAAAGCACTGGGGAGCATGAGCCCACGACCAGAAGAGACCACTGAGCTCTCTAAACTTTTGGCAGACTCTTTGCGCCCTCTACTGGACCAGATGACTAACATCAATCAGCAGCTGACAACTCTAAATCAGAATTTTGCAACTCAGCAGCTCCAACTGTCTGAAACTACAAAAAAGACGGAGCAAACAGCTGAGAAAGTAAAGGAAATAGATGCCAACTCTTTAAAAGTCAAGAAAAAGCTGCAAATGCTGGAAAGGAAGCAAGCTTCGGATGAATCTCAACTTTTACAACTGCAAATGGAGAAAGCTAACCTGGTCCTCCGGTTCCAAGGGGTCCCTGAATCTAAAGATGAGAATCTAAAACAACTTTTGAGCGATGCATTAGTTCCAGTTACAGATTTAAAAGCAGAATACCTTATAAGCGAAATGGGTCTATAGGGCCTATATCAAGAAAAATAATCTACCTGGCGAGATAGTAGTTAGATTCTCGAAGAGACACGTGAGGGATTCTATCCTGAAAGCAACTACAGGAAATTGACTCTGTTTCCAAAGCATGTGTGTTCCTGAGATTGCAACTGGGAGAACCAGCTGAGGATGCTAAAGAAGAAGATGATAGCAAATCTAGCGGTGAACTGGACTCTGTGTCTTCTGGCGAGGATTCGGCTTCAGAAAAGGGGGCGGCTGCCCCTAAACGAGAATATCAATTGAGGATTTAAAAAGATAAAGCAAAGTGAAGGCTGAAAGACTCTGAATGGTACCTTAAAACATGTGATATAAATGATGCTCATGGGGTTTTCTTTAAACAGTTAAAAATGGCTAAAAAGATAAATAATTTAGCTTAATCGACTATGTTCAATGTAATGTAAGCATTTTAGATTAACACTTATATAAGCTGATGTAATGATCTCCTATACTTGGGGTTTTAGTTAGTAGTGGTTTTCTTTCCTTTCTCCATAGATGTAGATGTTCCCTCCGTATTTTTTCGTTGTAGTTTGTAGTTTATAGAAAATGCAACAAAAATCCCCTCCGGGGGGCAAAAAAAAAATTAAGACGTTTGAGGGATCTTGACTGTAAGAGTATGCTAGCTAGAACTCACAAAGTACATTTATCCTTTTCAGTTGGTAGTCTTCCCCTTATAAAAATGCCAAACTACCTGTTTGAATTAGGCATTTACACTTGTTCATTTGAACGCCTTGCCATCAGCAGTGCTCTTAGGAAGGTTTAATGTTATTCCATGCTCCAATAGACTCTGTGGATGTGGTACTAACCAAATTGACTCTATAGAGCATATTCTTTTGGATTGGCCTGAATTTTCAGATATGAAAGATTCTATCTCTTTAGAAGCTAAAGAGAGCCAGTTTGGTGTAGTGGTTAAGTGTGCGGACTCTAATCTGGGAGAACCGGGTTTGATTCCCCACTCCTCCACTTGCACCTGCTGATGTGACGTTGGGTCAGTCACAAGCTCTGGCACAGCTGTCCTTGAAAAAGAGCAGTTTGTGTCAGAGTTCTCTCAGCCCCACCCACCTCACAGGGTGTCTGTTGTGGGGAGGGGAAGGGAAAAGGAGTTTGTAAGCCGCTCTGAGACTCCAAGTGAAGGGCGGGGTATAAATCCAATCTCTTCTTCTTCTTCTTCTTCTTCTTCTTGGTTACTAGAAGCTAAGTCGTCTTGGTTAATAAGAGATAAAGATAAACCAGTAACTTTGCGCGTGGCTACATTTTTGGCGGCTGTAATAAAATCACATTGTAATCCAGGCAGCAAATTTTAGGCTTTCTTTTTAGTGTATCATGGCTCTCTGACACAAAAACAGTAATTAATAGGGTTGCCAGGTCCCCCCTAGCCACCGGCGGAGGATGGGGTATAGGGTTCCCAGGTCTAGGTTGGGAAACTCCTGGAGATTTGGGGGTGGAACCTGGACAGGACAGGGACCTCAGTGGGATACTCTCCAAGTCATCCATTTTCTCCAGAGGAACTGTAGTCTGGAGATGAACTGTAATTCTGCAGGATCCCCAGGCCTCACCTGGAGGCTAGCATCCCTAGATTAAAATCAAGTAACTAGGATTGTAAAAGGAAATTTTTTGTCTCTCTATATAATAATTCTCTGTTGGTGGTGGCACATTGCTGAACATTCCACATGGTGCCGACAGCCTTTGGCTCCGTGATCTGTCACTCAAAACCTGTCCCTATCCACTGGCTGCGTTGCCTGAGTCTCGGCTCCAAAATTCTAAACAGTTTGCTGTCGTCCCCCCCATAGCCAGTCAGAACACAGAGGTCATTTGCATATGTGGCTTGATTGGCCTTTGCCTCAGAGCACAGATGTCTTTAGAGGCCTTTGCCTCTAACATTCTAAACAGTTTGCTGTTGCTGTTCTGAGGTAAAATGTATTCTGAGGTACCCTTAGTGCCTGTTGGGATAAAGCCATTGTTGCCAATCTCCAGGTGAGGGCTGAAGATCACTCAGAATTACAACTGCTTTCCAGATGGCAGAGATCAGTTCCCCTGGAGAAAATGGTGGATTCTGCGTCCTTATATCCTGCTGAGATGGCCCCTGTATGACAGCCAATGTGATGTAGCAGTCAGGGCTTCAGAACACGGGAGAGGCTGCAGGTGAGGGGGGGTGGAAAGCTGAAGAGTGAGTGAGAAATAAAGGTAGGTTGATGATTGGCTGGGAAGAAGACAGGGTTGCCAACTCCAGGTGGGAAATTCCTAAATATTTGAGGGATGGAGCCTGGAGAGGGTGAGGTTTCAGGAGGGGTGGGACCTCAGACAGGTACAATGCCATAAACTCCACCCTCCAAATCAGCCATTCCGTCATGGGGAACCACTGTTGCCAATCTCCAGCTGTGGGCTGGAGATCACTCAAAATTACAACTGTTCTTCAGGTAGCAGAGATCAGTTCCTCTGGAGAAAATGGTGGACTTGGTGTCATACCCTGCTGAGGTCGCCACAGCAAATTGACACTGAGTGCCCAAGGCTGGGGCACTCTCCCAGAGCCTCTTTCTAGATTTCATTGTATTTATTTCCACAACGGGCCTTATTCCTAGTTTTGACTATTTCTATGCTGACTCTTCAGAGGCCTGCTTGTGATGGCTTATGTTAAGTATGCAACTCAACAACGAAGTAAGTAACAAAGTGAATCAGCTTTATTGAGAACGAGAACTTCCAAAGATCACACAGCATCAGACGACACACAACAACACAACCATGGAGCATAGCTACTTTTAAACTCTCCCGGGCGGGGGTAGCCACGCCCTCACACAGTTAACATCCAATCATATTACATGGATAACGACCAATCATTTGTCTTCCCTCCAGCACAGACTCTTACATTTCATTGGTTACCGTACATGCTTCAATGTGTTCCAGATTACCGTACAATGGTGTTGTTCCAAATTACAATCCACCTGAGGTTTCAAGCTTTACATTACATGTCAATGGCAAGACACAACAGCTTACAAATACAAAACACAGTACAAATAACTGTACAAACTACAAACAGTACAAAACCCCCAAATGATTAAAAAATAAGCAGCCCAAAAACTCTCCATAAAGCAGAAGCAGACCACTAAATGTTATAAGAAAAAACCCTAATTAAAAGCCTGAGTAAAAATATGTGTTTTAGGCTGGTGCCTTAAAGAAAGTAAAGTAGGCAGCAGGCAAGCCTCAAGGGGGAGGGTGTTCTAAAGGTGAGGTACCACCACAGTAAATGCCCTGGTCACCACCCATTTCACCTCTGAAGGTGAGGGCACAGAAAACAGGATCTGAGAGGCTGATCTTAACAGGCGGGCTTGGTAGTATGGAAGAAAATGGTTCTTCAGGTACCCTGGCCATAAGCTGTCTAGGGCCTCAAAGGTAAGAATGTGCACTTCAAATTGTGCCCAGAAATTGATGAGTACCCAATGTAGATATGTAGCATTGGGGGGGGGGGGGATACTATCCCTTTAACCAACCCCTGACAGTTGCCTGGCCACTGCATTTTGGACCAGTTGATGTTTTGAACTATTTTCAAAGGCAGCCAAATGTAGAGCGCATTACAGTTATCTAGCCTGAATATGATCAGAGCCTGGATCACAGTAGCCACTGCCAGATCATGCATTTCCAGGAACAGCTGTAGCTATTGAATGAGCCAGAACTGATAAAAGGCTCTGACCTGAGCCTCCAACTGTAGGCCAGGATCTAGTAGCACCCCCAAGCTACAAATCTGTAGTGTGGTACAACTAATTTTTCCTGAATGAGTCCAGATTGACAGCTGAAGTTCAACACCTAATACATTAGGATTCAAGAAAAGATCAATCTAACTCCTGCGCTCAAGCCATTTTTAGTTTTTAACAGATTTCAGATCAGCTATGAAGAATTCTGTGCAGATTCCCATTTAAAAGAGTTGTGTCAACATACAGATCCCCAAAGAATAAGTCTGACTAAACTAAGCTGCTTCTGACTAAACTGCTTCTGACAGCAGAAAAACAGAAAGAATGTACAGTTAAGAATGGCATTCTAGATAAATTCCAGCTTCAAAGGGTTTATATTTCATGCAAGCTCATAGCTGGGATACTGGCTCAGGAGAAAAGGCAGGGAACAGACTACATGCCATCGTGGGGGGGGGGGTTTGGGGGGACGCTCAAAGGTTTTCATGAAAACCATTTTCTAATTTTCCTACTGATCTGCTATTCTGTTTGCCGCTGCATGGTTTTGGATGCTTTGCACAGTGTAGAAACAGCACAAAGCACTAATAAGTCCAACTGCAAATCCCTCTGACTAAAATTTTTAAAGACCTACATACTCTTCCCCCAATGAAGACACATGCCCTCCATATCTATGAACACACATGGACATTTCTGTTTGCTGAGCTTTCTAAATCCTGTAGTAATAAAATCTTATGTAAAAATGCATCTTTAAACAGCTTTTTAAAACACACTGCAAGCCTTACACACTTCATATTTTTCCTCTCTTTATGACAGAGATTCACAGTCAGTATTACTGGTAGAATAAGTCCCATGATGTTCAACAGGACTTAACTTGCTTAGGGTCGCAGCCTAAACATACTTTTTAATTTTATCTGATACAGAATTCTCAAGGAAGGAAAAGCATGCACACACTTCACTGAGTCAATAAGTTTTTGTTTTCCTAGTAATCCCCCGATAGAGTTCACTCTGTTGATTTCTGTAAAACACAATTCCAAGATCTGTCTGCTTTAAGTACTACTTCAAGTCATTTTAACTCAGGGCAACCTCAGAGGTGTGTTACAGTAACATTTGACTCTGATTACTATGTGTTTCTGAACCCAGCAAAGTGCATGTGGGTGCCTTAGTACCAATCTAAAGCAAATGGGAGCATGAGAACAAGTAATCTAGGCCAGGTCTCATCACCTAAGAGGCCCAGCTAGGCCTCTCATTTGCATGTTTCAGATTACAACATAAACGCTTTGAAAGGCAGAAGCATACCCTCTCTATGTTCAAAGTGTCTGGATTTCTCCACAGATAACCTGATATAAGTGCAAAATGTTAAGGGGCAAGACTAAGATCCTAAACGCAACCACTTCAATACTGGATAGAATAAGAAATCCAAAAGGAAACACACGCAGGCAGAGAAAAAGAAACCACACAAGAGAAAGTGGGTCAGCAGCCAGTAAGGGGAGCTGGATGGAAATGCCTTTAGCAGCTTACCTTGACCCCCAAAGCAGACCAGGTAGGCAAAGAAGACAGCCCGACTTTTCTGGGTTGGCCTCTCCTCTTCTCCTTGAGCTGTCACTCCCTTTTTTGGGCTTCTCCTTTCTTCCTCTCTGCCTCTCTCTGCTTGTCAGGTAAGTTGCTGAACAGGCTTTGTACCAGGAAGTAGAACTCATATGCAAATCACACTGATACAGATTGGGCCTCTGTTTGAAAAGCCGACAGGGCAGTCTGGAGAATGCAATGGATAGTAGAGGAGAACTATTCTGAAAGTTTAAAATTGACTGAAAATTGTCTCAGGGGAACAGAACCCCACTTTAAATTCTGGAACCTCAAAAAGTATATTTAAAACCCACCTTTGAAATATATATAATGAGAGAAATAAAGCAAGTACATCAAACAACAGTAATAACATTTATCATTATACTGTACAATCCTAAATACCTGTATGGAGGATTTTAAGGCCAGGATCCAGTGGACATTTTATTATATCTTTAAAGTTCCTTTTTTGTATATATGGGCATAGCTTTAAATGCTACAGGGAAGAGTATAGTAAAAAAGCCCAGAAGAATAAATACATTTGTTGCTGTATATGCCTAATTTTCCTCTGACAAAGAGTTTATAAATTTGTCCCTGGAGGGGGGACCAGTCCATGGGGGAGAGAAGGACAACACAAACCACTGTGCTGGGAGGAATCAGGCCACAACTTTATTAATTACAGGTTCCTCAGGTTCTGGTGCAGCATAGGCTGGAGATAACACATGCAGTTGACAGCCCAATTGCTGTCAGCACCTTCCCCATCTGAGGTCAGAGGGCTAGTGTTAGGTCTGGAAGCAGCAGAATGCCATTCCTAGTCATCACCATCCTCATGGGGGTGTGGCCAATTTGTCGGTCCCAAGGTTGGCTGTCCTGTACCCCACTCTCCAAAGCCTAGGGTTGCCAAGGGGATGGGGGGGACTTACCTGAAGAAAGAGAAAGGCCCAGGCCTCATCACCGGCATCACACCAGAAATGATGTCATCACACCAGTGACATCCAGGCGATGCTCTGGTATTTGGGGAAAAAACTCTATGATAAAACTGGCTTTTACCATAGAGTTTTTGCACAAATACCAGAGCATTGCCTGGATGTCGTTGGTGTGATGATGTCACTTCCTGTGCAATGCTGGCAACAAGGCCTAGGCAACTGTCAGCTAGCTGCCATTGTCATTCCGGTTCCTGTGTAGTTCCCTTCAGCCCTCCCCCTCCTTCCTTCCACCTTCAGTATGTTATGTTATGTAGTTCGCTGAACTTGCCAAGGTCGTGCAGCTGGGTGTAGGGGGAGAGCTTTGCCTAGAATGTTTTGGGTATCTTGCATGTGAACTGAACCTGTGTTGACATTTCAGAACGGTTGCGTTCCCATGCATTGGGCACGAACTGTATGGTCTATTCCCGCCAGCGGGAATTGGACCCATTGGTCCTTCCATGGTTCGAATGTCTTTATTATGCCTTCCCTGGTTACCTGTAGTTATTCCTAACAATGTCCTGTTCTGGTTACACCAACGCTTTGAAATAAACCTTACTTGCTTTGCAACGTGGAGTTGTTTTTTATGCTTGGGACCCAACAT
>NW_015172061.1:158746-158920 GCF_001447785.1 Gekko japonicus | reverse complement strand
CCGATGAGAGGTTCTACACCCCTGACGAAGAACGGCTTGAAGACTTGGAGAAGTCGGTGCAACAGCTGATGAGAACGGTGACCGATGTGTTTGACACCATCCCTCAGATGCTGGACACGCGTTTTGCCAACCTAGTAGCCACACATGGCTTACAACCTCCTCTCCAGCAGCCAC
>NW_015172061.1:152189-154578 GCF_001447785.1 Gekko japonicus | reverse complement strand
AAGATAACTGGTGTGATTTGCTGCCATTAGCTGAATATTGTTATAACAACACACTACACAACTCCATTGACATGTCACCTTTCAAGGCAGCTTTGGGCTATGATAATCCCCCTTTACCTTTTCTGAGGGAGGATGCTCCGCTGCAGCCTACTGATGCGGGGTTTTGGATGCGGCCAAGGAGGCGTACAAGAGTCAGGCTGATCGAGGAAGGGTGGAGGGTTGGGGCCTCAAGCCTGGTGATTTTGTGTACGTTTCCACTAAAAACATCAAACTCCTGCGCCCAAGCAAAAAATTGGGTTGGAAATATATTGGGCCGTTTAAAGTACGCCGTGTTTTGAATAAAGTTGCTGTTGAAGTTGAATTGCCAAAGAATTTGAGAGCTCTACATCTTGTGTTCCACATGAGCTTACTGAAAAAGGATCCTGGTCATTGTGCATGGCGGCCTGCCCATGCCCCTCCCCCTCCCATTGTCTTGGAAGGTGAGGAACATTTTGAGATTGATGACATTCTTGATTCCAGGTTGAAACGTGGTAAACTCTGGTATCTCATCCAGTGGGTGGATTTCGGACCCCAGTAGGGGATATTCGGGCCCCTTACCTGCTCCAAGAGTTCCACAAACGGTTCCCGGGCAAACCGGGAGGTCTCCCGGAAAATCTCCTGGGCTAACCGGGAGGTCTCCCGGATCTTCCGGGAGGTGGTGGTTGAGGTGTATTTTCGAGGGGGGCAGTATGTCAGCTAGCTGCCATTGTCATTCCGGTTCCTGTGTAGTTCCCTTCAGCCCTCCCCCTCCTTCCTTCCACCTTCAGTATGTTATGTTATGTAGTCCGCTGAACTTGCCAAGGTCGTGCAGCTGGGTGTAGGGGGAGAGCTTTGCCTAGAATGTTTTGGGTATCTTGCATGTGAACTGAACCTGTGTTGACATTTCAGAACGGTTGCGTTCCCATGCATTGGGCGCGAACTGTATGGTCTATTCCCGCCAGCGGGAATTGGACCCATTGGTCCTTCCCTGGTTCAAATGTCTTTATTATGCCTTCCCTGGTTACCTGTAGTTATTCCTAACAATGTCCTGTTCTGGTTACACCAACGCTTTGAAATAAACCTTACTTGCTTTGCAACGTGGAGTTGTTTTTTATGCTTGGGACCCAACAGCAACCCTATGCGAAATAGATAACAAATACATCACAGCATGCACAGGATGGTAGTGTGTGAGTGAAGACAGACCATGTTGACCTAGTGATGTGACATCTCACAGAGCTGGCCATGATTACACATTGAAAGTGGCTTCCCCCCCAATTTTGGTATGAAGTCTGGTGTTAGCAATAATTTAATTCATTATCATTAATGACCCTCAGTACACATCCACCGAACTATAAGACTATAAAAGAAGAAAATGCCAAAAAGTCAGAGGTTTATTCGAAGTTTTCACTATATGCTGTAGAATCTAGGTAGATTGCCTCAACATTGTCAGGAATTAGCAAGATCAAAGATATGGATTCATATACTGAACTAAGGTGGTTTCAGACTTTACTAAAGTACAAGACCATACATAAATATATGTAACAAAGTCCAAACAGACTTTGTTGAAAGTTAAAAGGACTCTTAGAATCTGCCCTTTGGAGCTGACAAGTGCCAAAGTAAGAAGTGCTTATTATTTTCCTTGCCATTTCCTTGTCATTTGTTTTCCCGTCCTCTATGAATACTTGCCCTAGGTACTTTAGCCTTATGGGGTTCTGGGTATATGTACGCGTATCTGGAGCCCTGTAGGGGGGAAAGCAGCTTGAGTTTGTTTTAAAAAAACAGTGACAAGGCACTTGGGTGTGCACATGAAAAAAAAATGTTATCTTAATTTCATATTGGAAAATTAGAAAATACTATCCATATACAAGAAGGAAGCATGGACTCTTACTAAGCTACCTCAAGGCAGAAAGCCTGTTGGATGCAAATGGGTTTTCAAAATAAAGCATAAAGAAGATGGAACTGTGGAGCTATACAAAGCATGCCTAGTAGCCAAAGGCTATCCATAAGAATATGGGACTGACTATTTTGAAACTTTTGCTCCAGTTACTGACCAAGCAACTTTCAGAACACTTCTTAGTGCTGCAGCATCGAGAGACATGATTGTAGAGCATCTTGATGTAAAGACTGCTTTTCTCAATGGAGAACTATCTGAAGAAATCTACATGGAACAACCTGAAGGTTTTAAAGCCAAAGGACAAGAGGATTATGTCTACAGACTCAACAAAGGACTCTATGGGCTAAAACAAGGAGCAAAGGCCTGGTATGACAAAATTACTGGACTGCTGCAGAAGCAAGGTTTTGAACAAGGGAAAGCTGAACCTTGTCTGTACACTAGAATTAACATAGGACAATACCAGTATGTTCTTGTTTA
>NW_015172061.1:149510-151862 GCF_001447785.1 Gekko japonicus | reverse complement strand
AACAGACTGGACTAGTAGAAAACAAACTGTTGTGGCGCAGTCTACAGCAGAAGCTGAGTGTGTTTCAGCAGCAACTGCCTGTAGTAGACTTGAATGGATTTTTCATATGTTAAAAGACTTTTGAATAAGAGAACCTGTACCTATACTTATGTTTGAGGATAATCAGGCTTGTATTACTATATGTAAGGAAGAAAGCACCACAGCTAGATGTAGATCAATTGTTATTAAGTGTGCTTTAGTGAAAGATGTGTACCAGAAGAAGCTGATAGATATTGAGCATTGTCGTACAGGAGAAATGGTGGCTGACATTCTGACTAAGCCACTGACCAAAGAGAAATTTGAACGTCTACGTAAAATGTTGAATATGATTGGTACACATGTTGAATTGAATAATGAATAATGTTTTGTATGTGTATGTATGACCTACATGTTAGACCTTGAGAAGGAGTGTTGGAAATGTATGTATTTACAAGGCCTGACAATCCAGTCATTATAGGGTTAACTTGTTTACCTAGTATTGCTATTGTTTAGACTGACCTGGAAGGGATACCTGGCACTGAGCCAATGGGGATTTAGCCTGGGAAAAGTAGCTTCTATTGTGATACAGGTTGTTTGTTTGTTTTCAGGTGACTTCCTTTCTAGGGGTCGAGAAGAAGGACAGATTCTCCATTATCTCTGTGTTAGTGTGTGACTATGTTTTGAGAAGTAAGCAGTAGAAAATGTAGCTGTTAGATGTTCTGTTATTTTGTAGGTTCCCTGTATACCTTTTACCCTTAGAAATAAAGGTTTTTAAAAGCAAAGAAATATCTTCTTTCCAATAGAGAAAGATCCATTGATACTCTGAGTATTTTAAATACTTTTGACTATTTTACAACACCGACTTCCTGCTAAGGCTCCACGACTTCTTTGGCAGCCCAGGCCCCCTGACTCTCTGGACTGCCTGGAGGACTTCCTGCTGCCGCCTTTTTCCTGCCTGCCAGCCGGCAGCCCCACAGGCCTCTCCTTGCCTTCCCTCACAGCCTCGTCGTCCGAGGAACAGCTGCTGGGGGAAGAGGAGGTACACGGCAGTGGCAGTGGCTGCTGCTTCCCGGGCCTGGCTGCTTGGGGAGGGGATCTTGGCCACTGCTGCCTCCTCCCCCTCAGCCTCCAGCCATGGCCCTGTCAGTGAAGTTACCTTGACCCCCCAGTAGAGAATCATTGGCAGTGGCATCAGGAGCAGCTTCAGCTCCTCGGTCCCATCCATGGCTGGTCTGTCAGCTCCTTTTTCTCCCACCCACCCCCTGGCCTCCCTGACACCTGACACAACCGCCAGCCCATGAGGCCTCCTCCTCCTCTTGTTGTCATTTATCCTCTCACATTCCCGGTGAGGCAGCCTTGAGAAAAGAATGCGGCGCTGAGGGAGTGAGCACAGCCCGAGCTACCTTGCCGGGGGTGGGTGGAGAGGAGGTGGCAACAAGCCAGGCTGGGCCGGGAGTGAGCGGAGGAGGCTGGAGGAGAGCAGAGACTGCCTTTCTTCCCCACCCAGCTCCTGTAAAAGAAAGAGCAGCGGGTAGCTGGCTGGGGGCTCTCCAAGTGGGCTAACTTTTATTAAATCAACTAGGTGTCCCCTGAAAAATTTAAATGCCCCCTGACAAAAAAAAAAATCCTGGCTATGGGCCTGCCAAAAGGTTTCAATATCTTTCTGCTTGGAAACCCAAATCAGACGTATCCAGGAGGAAATTAAAACAGCTTCTTTTTTGCTTTTTTTTTTTTTTAAGTATTTTATTTTCAAGTTTTGTCCAAAGTTATGTACAAACAAATTTCCATTACATACAATTAGGGGGGTTGGCCTCAGAAGTTGATTTCATACCAATTAATGGCTTTTTGCCATTTCTGCTTAAATTGCTCACTTGTTTTTCCCGCTAGAAACATATTTAATTTATCCATTTCTATTACTTCATAAAAATTGCTAAGTAATACATCACGGCTCGGCAGATTATCTGATTTCCAATTCTTTGCGACAGCTATCCTAGCCATTGTAATTAGGTAAACAATAATACATTTTGCATTAAATTTTAAACCATCGGGTGTTATATTTAACAGGAAAATTTCAGGAGTAAATGTTAAGTCTATATCTGTAATCTCTTTTATCAGGTGTTTAGTCATTTTCCAAAAACTTTGTACTCTTTCACATTTCCACCAAATGTGGAAGTACGTCCCAATATTGTGGTTACATCTCCAGCAATTGCCCGAAATATTTGTGTAACATTTTTGTAGCCTGTCTGGAGTCCAGTGCCATCTATGTATCATTTTTATTATGTTTTCCCTATAGGAAATTGCTCTTAGGAGTTTAATTGATTTCCAAGTTTTTCC
>NW_015172061.1:149100-149312 GCF_001447785.1 Gekko japonicus | reverse complement strand
GTGAATCTTGAGACTAATAGGTTCTCTTCCCATATTGTGAGATTTAAGTTCATCGCTCGAATATCTTGCCATGTCTTCAACTGGTTTTTCTCGTCCAGTAGGGCTTGGTATGTTTTAATTTTGTTCTCATCTAATAGATTTGGGAGTATAAAGGCCTCCAGTGGGGATACCCATTTTGGTATTTTTTTATAATATTTTTCTTTTATTTTACG
>NW_015172061.1:128046-146923 GCF_001447785.1 Gekko japonicus | reverse complement strand
TTTTTTTCAGTTTTTCATTCATATATTCCAAATTCCCATTTTCATTATTTAATGCAGAGATAGTTCTTTTCTCTTTTTCCTTTCTTAATCTGTAAGCTAACCATCTCGTTGGTTTGTTTGCTGCATCGAAATAGTATGCCTTTGCATATTCTATTTTCTTCGCTATCTCTTGTGTCAATAGCATATTTACTTGGTGTTGAATTAATTTTATTCTTATTCTAGTGTCTTCTAAATTTCCATCTTTTTTTAGCTTCCCTTCTTCTATTTTTAGACGTTCTGTTAACTTTTTATAGTTTTCATTTTTTTGTTTTCTCTTCCAAATATCCTGAGTTGTAAATAGCCCTCTCAAATAAGCTTTTAAAGTATCCCAAACTATATTCAGTGTTACATCTTCCGTCCTATTCACTTTAATAAACTCTTTAACTTCTTTTTTAAGCTTCTCCAAAAAAGTTCTATCTTGTAGTATCCCCACATTCAATCTCCAGCTTTTATTTTTAATCCCAGTTTGGAGTGTCAACCACATGGGATTATGGTCGGCGAAGGTATTCGGTAGAATCTCCACTTCCTTTAGATCTCTTGCCTGTTCTGTATTTAACCACATCATGTCTATGCGCGACCATGACTTGAATCTTGTTGAAAAGAAAGTATAGTCCTTTTTCTGTGGGTTTCTTGTTCTCCAAATGTCTATCAAGTTCAGTTCTTCCGCCATTTGGAGAAAAGCCTTTGGTAGCAACATACCATGTCCTGCTGTTTTTTTTGTTCTTTTTCTGTCTTCCTTCTCGTTGAACACAGCATTAAAGTCGCCAACTATAATGATGTCACCCGGACATTCTTTCCCTAGAATTTCTTTTAATTCTTTATAAAAAGCTTCTTGATCCTGATTTGGTGCATAGATGTTTACAATATGGGACCTCTTACCATTGTAACTAATTTGCACCACTAATATCCTTCCATTTTTTGATTTAAATTTGAGTTCCGGGTTAAGATGTTCTTGTATGTAGGTTGCCACACCCTTTTTTTAACATTGTCTGCGGCCACAAATGACTTTCCTAATTTCCTACATTCCAGGAATTTGATATGTTCTTCTTTTATATGCGTTTCTTGGAAGCACGTAATATTTGGATTTAATTTTATTGCTTGATGAAAAGTCTTTTTTCGTTTTTGAGGACTGTTTAGTCCATTAACGTTTACCGATAATATTGAGAGATTTTTAGAGGCCATCTTTCTTGTCTTTCTTTGCTAAAACTATCGTTTTCAGTTGTAATCTGGTTCTTATTTGTGATTCGGATCTGTATCTTATTTGCCGTCTCCTTTGCTCCTTTCTTGTCTCTTCTTTCTCTTTTTCTGTGGGTTTCTCCTGTGCTGTGACCCCTTCTTGCGAATCATGTTCTTCCTCCTCCTCTTTTTCCTCTTCTTCATCTTCTCTCTCTCTATGCCATCCCAATCCTTCACCTTCTTTTTCCAAGAAATGCTCTAATTTAAAGATAGAGTCAATTCTATATCTTCTCGTCTTGTATGTAAAAAGAAGTCCTTCAGGTAGCAGCCATGAGTATTGAATTTGATTTTTCCTCAGTAGCACTGTTAATATTTCATAATCTCTGTGTTTTTCTCTTACTCTCCACGGCGTTTCTTTAAGTATCTTGACTTCCTCTCCCAGAATTGTTAATTTCTTTGAATTGGCCGCGTGAATAATCTGATCCCTAGTTTGGGTTACACTATCTCCGACTGCCGGCTTCTGCTCCTGCGCATTTGCTCTCTTCCGGATCTCCACGCCCCGTCTGTGTGACGCTCAGCACGCTGCGCTCAGCTATTCCTCTCCCTCCATCTCCGTTCCTCCTCCAGCGCACCGCCTCCGTGGATTTCTCTCCCTTAAAGCGACAGAGAGAGGAAGACCCAGGTGTAAGTAATATGCCAAAGTATATCTTTGCCGCGTCTTTTATTTCGATTCACTTATTGCCTAGGTTAACTTTTCCCCCTTGCGCTTATATTGCCCTCCCTTCACCTCTAAGAGGAATTAAAGAAAAAAGTTTTATGAGGCAACTGCTCTCTAGTTTGATTCTACGTTCCTCCCCTTGTAGCGCGCGTTATATTTTTATTATGTGCATTCAGCGGTATATTTAGCTTTTCCCTATGTCTAGTGGATAATTTTATAGATTTTAGAAATTCACTTAGCTTCAGGTTGTGTCTCCTCCTTTCTGTTGTCCCCCTTTGGTTTTCCCGTGCTTCGGCTTGTGCAGACGGTCGATACTCCTCGCCGCGCTGCCTCCTGCACTTCCAAGCTTCGGAACAGCCTCCTTAGACCCTGGGAGGGTTGCCACTTCTCCCAGGAGCAAGCCCAAGTTCCCTGCCAAAGTCCTTTCTTCATGTAAGGGCTTTTGTTCGTTATAAGAACGTTTTTGGAAGTTTCCGGTTTCGACGAGGGAGGACGCAGAGTCTGAGGCTCTGAGAGTTCAACTTCTCTAGCTTCTTTTTTGCTTTTGATGAACATTCTGAATTCACGGTTCAACAAAAAAACATCAGTTTAAGTGTGCCTCTGTCATTGCATAGCTTGAATTGTCGATGCATGTAGCAAATTGCCCTTTTAAGTGCCCTACAATCAGTATTAAACCAATTTTGCCTACCCTGGCCAAAGTCCCTGGTCAGTCCATAGCATGTATGTAATGGTTGGAAATTTTTATCAATTCACTCATTACACCTAGGTTCTCCTCCAGGGAAGAATGAATGGAGATTTTAGCCTTAAATCGACAGGCTTTAGAACAGTTTTTTAGATCTGTTTGCTTTCTTCATGATCTCATTATTCCAGTGTACTAGCCTAAGTGTATTATGATTTTGTTTAAACTGAAGAGAAATGGGATATTGAAGAAAGTTACATTGTAGATTGTTTAATTTTAACTTCAAGACTTTAACTCTCAAGATTTTATTATTCCATGGGTGACCAAGTGATTAGGACAGATTACTGGACTGTAAACTATTATGTCTGGGTATCACCCATTACGTGATAGAAGTCATTTATTTATTTAGATTTATAGACCGCCCTTCCCAAGTGGGCTCAGGGTGGTGAACAACAATTAGATAATACACTTAAAACAATGTGATAACAATTTACATATAATTATCATAAAATACCATGTAACCATAAAACAATCAGATGACCAATCAAAATCAGGCCAGTGATGAAAATTGGCCAGAAAAGCTGGGCCGGAAGAACTAAGGCCAGAGAAGCTTGGGGGGGGGAAGAGGGGGACATCCGCTGCCTGAACCAAATGCCCAGCAGAAGAGCTCCATCTTGCAGGCCCTGTGGAATTGTGATAAGTTCTCCAAGGCCCTGATCTCACAAAGGAGCTCATTCCACCAGGCAGGGGCCAGGGCTGAAAAGCCCCTGGCCCTGGTCGAGGCTGGTCAGACATCCCTGGGGCCCGGAATCACTAACAGATGTTGATTTGTGGACCTCAGTGCCCTCCGAGACTCATATGGGGAGAGGCGGACTTGTAGGTATGCTGGCCCCTGGCCGTATAAGGCTTTAAAGGTAAGCACCATGAGTAGACAAGAGTCATGAGTAGACAAGAACATGAATACAGAAGAACTGTCACAGCTCATTAGAAGACGTTTGAGCGACTACGAGAGCACGTCAGTTAGAGCCCGCAGAGTGTACTCAACCTTTTCAGTAGCCATTCAGCCTCCAGCAACAATGCCAAACTACTTCTCTGAGATAACTCTTCCAAATTATAGAAGGGCATTCATGCTAGTGCAACTGAATGCCCATACTCAGATCGACTCTGTAATTGTGGCAGCAGTAAAACTGACTCTGTGGATCATATTTTGCTTGATAGTCTCAAATTTTCAGCTCTAAGAGATGAATTGATCTCCCCTTTATTTAATCAGGACTTCCTCTCTCCAGAAGCGAAATCATCCTGTTACTTAGAGATGAAGATAAACCAACTATCCTATGTGTGGCAAAATTTCTAGCAGCTGTTGTCAAATCACACGACAATTTTTGCAGTAGCAACCTTTAAATTCTTCCATATTTTCATGTGGAATGAAGTTTATTGTGGGATCAGGGTTTGCTGTTTATGACTCTGGTTGCAAAAACAGTAAAGACTGTGATGATGATGGTGATGGTGATGATGATGATGATGATGATGATGAAATCACCCAGTAAACTTCCATGGCAGACTGGAGATTCAAACTGGGATCTTCCAGATCCTAGCCTGATTCTGTTACTATTATACCGCACTGGCTCCCCTGTAAGGGTGAACTACTTTGCTTCTCAAGCCTATGCATATTTACACAAAATAAGTCCAATCGTGGTCAATAGTTCTTTTCCCCCAGATAAATTTGCATAAGAAGATCAAAGGCTGCAGTTCTATGGACAGTTATCTGGGAATATGTTTCTTTGACTGCATTGGCACTTACTTATGGCACTTACTTACTGCATCGGCACTTACAATTATATGTTTATATAATTGTAACAAGGAATTTAAAACTAAATTATACTAAAGGTGTTATTTTCATCTAATAATAACTGGGAGCTTTTGCTTATTAAACTATAAGCTATCACACTTCTGTTAATATCCTACAAAAAGCTCTGATAATCAGGTTTTAGTGATATGCAAAGCCATTTAAATTTAATCAATTAATTTATTAAATCACATAAAAGGCTGTTGATTAATAAACTAAATATATTTAGTGAATAGCGCTCATGAAAACAGGATGGTATTGAGAAAGTTTCTTCTATCTTGGATGGTTCTCTGTTTTGAAAAAAAAAATTGATTGTGTTGTTTCTTTTGCCCGTAGTGGAGGAAGGAGGAATTGAAAGTTAAAAGTGTCATGTTTTGTAGCCAGATTTGTGCTAGTAAGTATATTAATAACTATTAGTTGAATGGACAATAATTACTTTAATTTTCTTTGATTACAGAATGGAAATTAAAAAAAATCAGTTTGGTAAACAAGAAACTATGGCAATCTTTCTAAAATTTAATTACTCTTTCTTAACAAAGGTCTGTTTTTAATAGGCCTATAATATGTTTGGAAATATAACAATAATTTCCTCATGGATGATGAGGGCTGCCAGTTGTCTGCTCTTGAACAATTGAGTGATGGAAGAAAACAGTGTGGGGGGAGACCTAGATGCAACAGATGGAGTAACTTAACTTCCAATTGCTGCATCTGCGATACTCTAGGAATTTTCCTAATCTTTATGACCTTTATGGTAGAGACTGAGGAAATTTCTAGAGTGCTGCTGACACACTCTATAAGGTAGCTGTCCAGAAATGGGTCCAACCCCATCTCCAGAGCTGACCCCAGTGCTAGGGCTTGCCAGGCACTGCCTGGCAACCGGTGGGAGCATTGTGGGTGGGTGGGTATAGCATCCCAGGAGAAAAAAAAATAAGGCCTTGTCCACTTACAGGAAGTTCTGACCATAGAATTTCTGATGTTTCCTAGAACTACCTGGGAGTGACAAATGTAGCTCTAGCAATTGACAGAAACTCTATGGTAAGATTACTGTATGGTAAGATAGAGTTTCTGTCAATTGCTAGAACTATGCCCCGCAGGGGGCAACATGGTCCATCCTGGGATCTTCTGGTACATGCGCGAAGTGTGCACGCTGTGATGACATCACCCAGAAGTGATGTTATCATGTTGCTGATGTCCAGGGGGACACTCTAGATTTTGGGCAAAATTCTATGGTTTTGAGCCCAATTTTATCATAGGGTTTTGTCCAAAAACTAGAGCAGCACCCTCCTGACGTTGGTGACATGATGGTGTCACTTCCGGGTGACATCATTATGTCACGTTTGAAGGTATTTGCGGGTGGGGTTCCCCATTGCTGGCCAGTGGCAGGAAAGGCCCAACAAAAGTGGGGAAACCCCCTCCCATACCAGGGACCTGGCAACCCTACTTCCAGATAGGTCTAGGAATTGTCAGAAACTCTATAATCAGAACATCCTGTAAGTAGACAGGACCTTATTTTCTTTTAAATTTTCATCTCCAGAATGATTGTACCCCCTCTTTGGCCCCCATTTCCACCTGCTAATCAGTTGAGTATTGGCAGGCAAGGGCTGCAATTGCCTGGAGATCTCCCACTATAAGCCGGCAAATGGGACCCCTACCCCAGACCTACCCTTGAGTCTTGGGATGGTTGTTTAGAAACCCACTGTGATGGCAACAGAGAAGCCTGCCATGACAGTGGCAACAAGAAGGATTGCTACAAAAACAGCAACAGAGTTTGGGCCTTTTAAAGCCCCCAGTGTAGCTGCTGCTAACCACTGTCAGTGGTTTAGCCTGGCCAGGGCAATGGGAGAAAAAAACAAGGGTGCAAGTGCAGCCCAAGCATCCCCCAAAGTCTTGTGAGACAGCTGGCTCCTATGAGACGTCAGGGGAGCTGAATAGGCATGTGCAGCCTGCTGCATTAGCCTCATAAGGGACTTGGAAGCAACCCAGTGAGAAGGTGTATGGGCACTCTCTCTGCACGTTGTGCAGGAGAGATCCAGCAGAGAGAAGGAGGAATCAGGTGCTGCAAATTTCTCCCCCTTCCCAGTTCTGAGGCTTTGCAAGCCCCCGATGAGATGGACAAGGGAATGATGGCTGAGAGAGCTTCTGAGGGCAGGGGCACCCATGAACCCCACACCGTAGTATTTGCAAGCAGTTGCAAACTGCAAACAAACTGGAAAGAGAAAAAACTAAGATATTTCTGCTGGAAATTGGGAGGAGACTCCTCAGAGAGTTGGGGAATAGAGTCAGTTTCCTTATATATGCCAAATCAACAAAAATTGGCATTATTTTGGCTTTGTTGAACTTTGCACATACTAAACAATAAGGAGAATGCATCTTGAACCTTGTACACACACTGATGGTAGGGGCGAAGGGGGGGGGGATTTTACATTTCTCAGAAATCCAGCCGCCCAAAACATCACGTGTGCATGAAAATAGCTCAGTGAAATATGCTGAGTGTACTGACAACTCATAGTGTAATCCACATAAAATGCATTACTGGATCTACTTGATACTATGGTTGACAAGTTTTTTGCATGCACACATACATGTACATATGTGTGTGTGTTAGAGAAAAAAATTGTCAACCACATGGTCAAAAGGTTGTGAAACACAGAGCTGTACACCACTCAGCAAAGTATGGCTGCAATCCTAAATATGCTTCCTAAAGCCCAAATTCCATTTAATTTAAAGCGCTTTAACTTCTGTTATGTACTGAGCCTGAATGGGACTTGGTGAAGGACCTAGCTCAGGGTTACTAAACAATAGATAGCCAGGATCCTGGAAGGAACCTATAGAACAGCAGTTCTTATATAAATAGCCTATCACGGGGAGTGTGTGTGTGTGTGTGTGTGTTTGGTGTGGTGTTTTGCACGCATTTAAGCAGGGCTCCGCTCCTGCTAGATTTGTCTATAGTTTAATCTAACTATCTAATAAACTATGAGCTGATCACTCCACGCGTCTGAACCCACTATGTTACACTTCTTAAACCATGCTGCCAAATACTATGCAAATATAATAATAACAATAACATTAATTAATAGAACGGTCACAAAACACTTTAAAAAACCCATTAATTACAATGGGAGAGCTAAATTTGCCTCTTCTGCTGAAACTGGGAAAATGTGCTGAATTTATAGCTAAGAGTGCTCTCAGGTTTTTGCAAACGCTGCGTGTTTATTTCTCAGGCAATCTCCTGAACAATAAAAATGAGTATGATACAAGGCAGAGTTCTCACTATGAGCTGACAGCTGCCTGCTGCTTCCCTGATAGTTCCCAGAAGCTTTCCAGGCTCTGTGGGAAGGAATATGCCAGCCAAAGAGGCTATTGTTGGCCTTGGTACGGTTTCATGGCTCCATGGTCTTTTTAATGGGAAAGATCAAAGACTGGGAGAACACAGGCTTCACATGCAAGGTAGAGCCCAAACTTCACAATATATTTGTTGTGAATATTCTTCAGGGGATTTGAGAGTAAAAGCTGTTGGGACCAACACAGGGAACATCTGCCTTAATGCATTCGTTGTGGGTTTGGAGTCTGGTTTTGGTGGATGTGTGTGATTAGATTATGGAAGAGACTGAGAGAAAAGCTTAGCAGACAGACACTTGTGGGACTTGGCTGAAGTACTATGGCTAGGATTGTCATCCTCCCAGAATTACAGCTGATCTCCAGAGATCAGCTCCCCGGAGGAAATGGCAGCTTTGGAAGGTGGACTCCGTGGGATCATTTCCCTGCTGAGTTCCCCCCAGGCTCTGTCCCCAAATCGTGGGGGATTTCCATAACTGGGAGTGCATGACCTCTCTGGAATCTGCTGTGAAGTGCTGGATTTGCATTGCTACCCCATAAGAATGTCCGCAATCATGCAGAGATACTCATTGTATGGGTTCAGTGGCAGTTGTAGACACAAATGTTGCACATCTACACGTAGTCTACAATCTGATCACATAGGGGGTTAGACTGGTTTTTAGGCAAATCCTGATAATTAGGTAATAAAGGGAAACACTGTTCATTGAGCTTTACTCTGCTGCTGTTACAATTTTCACATTTTTAATGTTTTATCTGTGTATTTCTGATTATTGTTAGCCACCCTGACAGTCAATAGGCTGAGACTGCAGAATAAACATACTTGAAATAAACCACCCGTGAAAGTGTGGCTTCAGTTTCCTGTTCTCTTTACAGAATGTCTGAAGCTACATTAGTGGAAGAAAGATGCATTATACATGTACACTCAGAGGGCCTGTCTCTCAATTATTTCACATATTTCCTGGTACTGGAAATAATTTTTCTTTTATAGTTCTGGTAAAACCCTCACTGTGTGCCCTTGTTAATATAAGTAAACAGTGTCAGGATCCCCTAGGAGGATTGCCTGGGGGAAAGTGCAAACACTCTTCTGTTTCCTTCAGTGACTTCTGTTGAAATCATGAACTATTAACCAGCTTCATCTCTAGGCAGTTTCACATCAGCAGCAGGAGTTAATTTTTTTCTTAACTGTATGAGCTGGCTGAACACATGCTAGCTAGTTTCTAATGCCCGGAAGGTAATGAATGAAGCAGAAAATATGTTCCAACACAGCAAAGGCTGACAGTCTCTGTTACAATCTGAAATACCACTGGCACGAGGGATGTACTGAATTTACACAAGCTGCAGGCAACAAACCAACAACCAGGCTGATTGATGACTACTCCAGCATGCAGATTTCAAAATGGTGGTTAAAAGTGCACTCAAGCAGAACTGAAAATAAAATCTGGATACATATTGAAACAGAAAGCCATACCCTTGAATGGTGTTCAAAATTGAAGACAAAGGATGAGAACTGAAAAAATCAGGCAAATTATGAATATGCAAACTGGGTATGTTATATCAGCATGCTTCACTTGAGCTTGTATCCATTCCAACTTCTCTTACCTCTTTAATGTGCAAGGTGTGATCATAGTTCTCGAACTCAGCTTTGTAACATAACTGCACAAATAGGAAGGTGGAAGGGTGGATGAGGGTGGAAAAGGGGGAAAAAACAATTTAGAGGGAAATTACAAGGAATCTAGTAATAACATGGTCCAGGTGATTTGGCATTGGAATATCCTTACATCTTCTATAGTTACGACATGCCTAGTTTGGCAGTATTTAATATGCAGCAGTAGAATAGAATAGTTTATGGGGTTAAAGTCTGCCTGAAACTACTGGTCAATAAACCCAGACATTTGAGGGAAAGCCTTTAGCTATTCTGTAAGTGAGATTAGGGCATCCTGTACAGTCTTTATTATGTCTGACTCCCAGGTGTCATTTCCTGCCGGAGCGTGCCAGAGCACTGCTCTGGCAGGAAGGAACCCAGGGGCGCCCCCCACCGCCTTTCCTCGCCTGCCTGCCAAGGTGCCTGTGCGCTCTTGTCCCTGGCTGGCCAGCCGCAACCATGGCCCCGGCCTGGGGAGAAGGCCTGCAGCCCCGCCACAGCAGTTCGCCTGCCCAGCCTGGCAGCAGGCACGGCAAGAGCCGGGGCGGTGGCGGAGGCACCAGCACCAGCAGCGCACTCATCCTGCATTCTCCTCCCACAGCCTCCATGCCCAACTCCAGCCTGGGAGAGAGGGCCCGCAGCCCCCCTGCAGCAGCTCACCCGCCCAGCCTGGCAGCAGCCACGGCAAGAGCTGGGGCGGTGGCACCAGCAGCAGTGCGCTCCTCCCACAGCCTCCTCCTCCTGCCTTCATGCCCAACTGAGCGCAAAGGGGGCTGCGGGCGAGGTCGCTCCCCGCAAGGAGAGTCGCAGCGGCAAGAAAAAGCTTCCTCTTTGGGGGCGAGGAGGAGGGGGAAGCGGCGTCGGTGGCCCACACTTCTTCCCCGGCGTGCCGCCTCCTCGTCGCTGCCCCCCAAGCAGCCCATGCCCAGTGCCGGTGAGCTGGAGGAGTGTTTTGCCCACATCCTGGCGAGTCTCCCCCAGCCGCTGCTGCCACCTTCCCGAAGCATGAAGCAGGAGAAACAAGCAAAACTAAGAGGCTATTCTTGGAATCATGGGACCTGCATGGATGAAAGGCATGAGTAATGGTGGCTAGAGTAAGGAAGGGAATTAGAAGAGACTGAGTGAAAAGGCTTCACACCATTTCTTCACACTATAAAATTAAACTCATAGCTTTCATTGTAGTATCCAAATAATCATGATGAGTCAGTTTTTAAAGTTATTTGGGCTTCTTTTTAATCAATTCTGATATTTTTGATATCATAGGACATGCACATTGTAAAATTGGTGTATGATGAAGTTTAAAGCAATGGCTTCAGTATATTTTTGCTCCAGGGCCAAGCAGGAAATGGGCTGGATCCTGTGCATGCCTTCCATGCACACAAGAAACCTTCCTCCAAGCTAAGAAAAAGACTCTGCTTACAGTGGTAGCTGGAAGGGCAACTTTGCTTGTTTCCTCTTCCTCACTCTAGCCACCTAAGGATGGCTTTTTTTGTCTGTATGGATTCTCCAATCCCCCGTATACCTTATTGACACTCACAAATGGCTGCTGGGTGACAGAGAAGGCAAAAAAGATCTGTCCCTGCCAGGACCTCCCATTGACATGTCATAGCATCCCAGCTGATAAAACTGTCATGGGTTGAAAATTGTTTATGTATTTTGCCTCACCCTTTGTTCAAGAGCCATAGAGCAGTTTGCAGGGTTCTCCCCAGTTAATCCTTCCAACAGCCCTGTGAGATAGGCTACATTAAGATAGAGCAACTGACCCAAGCTTCAGGGCTGAGTGGGGATTTTAACCCTTATTTGTCAGATCGTAGTTTGCCACTCTTAACTATTATGTCACACTGTGCTTGGCCTGCCTCACTGAACCAAACCCCATGATTCTTTGTAAACCCTTTGTTCCAGGCAAATCTCTTTCTCGGTCACGCACGCAAAAATTCACACATTCCATTCCCAGGATCTGAATCAATGTAAATTTCCACAGGTGTGAGACCCACAATACCCAAAGCAATAAACTGCAGCTGGCAGGAAAGGCCATTTGGGCAGGGACAGACTTCAATCCGGAAGGTAAACTAACTCCTGAGATACAGGAATTCACACACCCCACTTCCATCTCAGAGATAACATCAAAGAACAGTTTATCTCCCATGTTGGAGACACCAGGAAAAAACAATGACACTGTACTGATCCTGTAAATAAAAAATGTAACTTTTGTTGTGTGAGACGCAAGGAAGCAATCTCCTCTAAAACTTCAAAATGTTAATTTACAACTGTAATTTAATTATTGGGGACCTCTTTGATCACTTCCATCTCAGAGATAACATCAAAGAACAGTTTATCTCCCATGTTGGAGACACCAGGAAAAAACAATGACACTGTACTGATCCTGTAAATAAAAAAATGTAACTTTTGTTGTGTGAGACGCAAGGAAGCAATCTCCTCTAAAACTTCAAAATGTTAATTTACAACTGTAATTTAATTATTGGGGGACCTCTTTGATCATTTGGTATAAATGCTAGTCAGTCTCAACAGACCTTCGCTGACTCTTGAAGGAATCTGGAGAGGCTTTTGCTCTCTGGGGGCTTTGTGAGTTCAGCCTGGAAGGCCTTTTGTTTTTCTGCATGCTTTGGGTGGGATGAAACTTTGCTTGCATGTTTATTTTCTGTGTATTCACTATCAATGTTTAGGAAATAGGACTGTACTGTGGTGGCAGATGGCAGAACGTCTTGCTAGCCACCTTGCCAGGTAAACCTTTGAATGTTTTTCTTTTAATAAAGATTAGTTTTATTTTAAGAAGAGACCTTTGAGTGTCTCTGCCAGTGCTTAGCGGTTTCCAAGCTTACACCTCTGCTTTTGGTAAGGAGGCAACACTCAGGGGACACACGAACCAAAGGGGGAGTGTGGGTGGCACAGGTAAACGCATTCACAGACACGTGCAGCCACACTTTTCTCACAACACCGGGCTTGTATAACCACACTCACTAGTGCGTTAAGAACCAATCATAACGTTTACATATAGACCAATGATTTCAGTTCCCTCCAGAACCTTTCTTATGCTCTGATTGGTCTACTGCGAAGAGTAGCCAATCAGAATGTGCATTTCACGATACCAGCTTTAGATAGGGGTAAGATTCAAGCTCAGGCATTGTTGTATGCATGCACAATACAGGGGGATGGTCAGCATTCTCATCATGACGACATTGCTTTAAGCATGACTTGGAAGTGATGTCATTGCCTTGAAGATGCTGGTCACCCCTCACCCCCAATACAGAAATCCCTACCTCCCCTATCCCCTGATAGTTTTCAAGCTGCGCCTGTCATCCTTACTTCTAATACTGTGAATAAGGGCAGAACAACACATTGGGTGCAATCAGAGAAGCACTTTGATCTGTTTTCGTTGCTCCTCCCAAATGGATTTGAAGTGCTCAACCAGACAGCAACATCTGACTTCCGTCCTGCAGTCATCGGCCTCCTGTGCTCACCCCCAACTTTCCCGACACTGCAGAAAATCCAGTCTTTATGGATCCTACTGGTTTCATAGCACTTCTGTGGATGTTTGATCACTCTCTTGCAGGGTGAAGCCTTTTGGGAAGTCAGATCACTCACTTCCTGTTTTACCGTTATTTCCCCCCAAGTTACTGATGTGCGCATAAGCGGCTATGTGCTGCCAAGCAGTACTTGTGCATTTTGTAACCCCTCCCTCAGCTGCTTCATTCACCTTCTCTCCCCCAGCTGAACTGGAGAGAGCCCACTCCTCCCTCTGGAGCCACCACCTAAACTAAGGTGCTGTGTGTGAGAGGCAGTTAGCGAGATACAAATAAATGCACATTTTTGCACCTCTGTCTCTCTCTCACACACAGGAACTTCTCAAAAATCTATTCTCTCCCCTTGGCTTTGAAATGTTTGAAAATTAGAATTTATAAAAAGCAGTTTCCAAAACACTAACCCCATGCTTAACTACATATCCCAGCAGTCTCCTCCAGGAATCCCATTGACCACCAGTTGCCGCCATTCTGCCAGGAGTTTGAAGCACTGCTTTCCGTAAGTGCTTGTGCACATTCTCAAAGACAAATTATTAAAAAAAATGTCTACCACCCCACTACATAGCTGCTGCGTCTGATCAATCAACCACAGAGTGAAAGCACATTGAAGCAAGTTAAGGGGGGATGTCTGATCAAAACTCTCAGTTACAAAAAAACCCTGGATCAATTAGAAGTGGGTCCACACCGGATCAAACTGCACATCTGACCACAGCCATTATAAGTGTATATCTCTGTCTGGAGTTCTTTCTACCAAGTTCTCTCTCTCTCTTTTTATTTCATCAGTAGTAGGCTTGCTAACTCCAGCTAAGGAAATTTGTGGAGACTTGGGGACAGTGCCTGGTTAGGCAGGTTAGTAAGGGAGCTCAGTGGGAATGTGAAGCCATAGTGTCTGCTCTCCAAAGGTGCCATTTCCTCCAGGGCAACTGTAGTCTGGAGATCAGTTGTAATTGGGGAGAACTCCAGGCTGTACCTTGAGTTTGGTAACCCTAACCAGCAGGGGCTGCCACTTAGATGAGCAGCAGAGCCTGCTGTTGAGATGTTTTCATTCTTCCTTATTTCACCCTTCCTGCCAAAAGTCACTACTTCCAGACTGTGTTTACTCCTATTGTGTGAAGTGAGATGTGTGTGCCTTAATTTTAGATTTAAAAACAAATTGACCACAGGTATCTGTTTTTGTTAATAACCTGGTACACAGAAATCTGAAACTGTACTTGGCATGGAGATTAAAGTGAGAAGACCAGCTTCAGAAGCTTAATTTTGGTGTGTGATTTAATGGCTCAGACACAACCAATAGGGAGACCTGTCAAAAGCACTAATCCCGAATAGAGGCACCTTGGCAAGAAGGATAGTGCTCTTATAGGACAATCCTAGGCAGAGTTATGCCTTTCTAAGCCCATGGACTCAGTGGATTTAAAAGGACTGTAACTCTGTTTAGGATGGCAGTGTAAATCCTGTAGAAAAAGTATGGGAAGTCTCTTCCATGGATGGAGTACTTTCATTCTGCAAGAACATTCAATTATTTAATATATTTCCTTGGTGCACTATCAGTTCTCTCATGCTGTCCTGTTTTTTAAAAATTTCTAATTCATCTTTATAGACAAAAAAGAGAAAGACTAATTAATAGAAAAATACATCATTTAAGAGTTTGCATAGAATCCACTCCATTTAACATATCTGTACAAGTTTTTCCCATCATGTTTATGAATATCTTGACTTCTTTGGAAAGTTGTAAGTTATGTCATTAAAAATTAAAAAAGAACCACAACTCCTTAGCTTTGTCTATTTTTTTTATTTGAGGTATTTGTTTTGAAATGCTTGCAAAACCAAGTTTCTTTCAAGGTGACAACTATCTGTTGATTGATACTTCCTATGAGAATGTACAAATAACAATCAGAGTTCTCACATGTCTTCAGGTAAGTTACACCAAATTCAAATAAAGTAAGCATGCCATTAAAAAGAACATCCCTGTTGAAAAGTCAAAGTGAAATATCTGTGATTGCGTGTTTGTAAAAAAAAATTACACACAAAATACATGTCCAGCAGAACATTCAGTGAGATAAGCACGCTATAAGCATGCTTTGGCAGTACATATACTAAAACTGGAACGATGCTGTTGTTTTTTCTTTTAAAATACCCTAAAAGTTTAAAGATTCATTGGCACCAGGTAAAAAGTCTGTCATCTGGATAATACCAAGTTTTCACAGCAATATGGGAGGTTTACAACTGCCCTCAGCTCAGAGCCTGTTCTGTACTCAGCTAAAGTTACCTCCTCTAGACTAGAAGTCTTCAGATTTTTGGAGCACAGTTAGTTCTAGTTTATGACCTAGGAATCACTTAGGCTTGCCAACCTCCAGGTGTGACATGGAGATCTTCCAGAATTACAATTAGTCTCCAGACTACAGAGATCAGACCCACCGGAGGAAATAGCAGCTATGGAGGGAGAACTGTATGGCATTATACCATTCTGAACTCCCTCTCCTCTCTAAACTCTGCCTTCCCCAGGTTCCACCCCTCAATATATAGGAGTTTCCAACCTAGATTTGGACTCTCTAGGTCAACTCTAACTTCCTGCTTTATGAGTCCAGGGGCACCTTTAAGACCAACATAATTTTATTCACTTGATCTTAGCCAAAAGGCCGAGAAGCGATAAGACCAACATAATTTTATTCAAGGTATAAACTTTCATGTGCAAGCACACTTGTTCAGATACACACGAAAGCTTACACCTTGAATCAAATTTTGTTGGTCTTAAAGGTGCCACTGGACTCAGACTTTGTTCTGCTGCTTCAGACCAACATGGTTACCCCACCTGAATCTACCTGCTTTATTTTATCTTTTCTCTTCTCATAAAGAAAAAGGAAATGAGAATAGCATGACTGACTTATTTTAGGTCAAGATGTGAGCCACTTGTTGGTCCCAGTCTGGCAAGAACCCATGTTTAGACTTTAGAGGATGGTGGACATAGAGGCTGTACTCTGAATCTACTGACGTGGGAATTATTGCACATTTCAGTGCAAGTCTAATATTCATGGAAATATTCTAAGGAACAGTGACATAGTAAAAAGAGGAAATCACTCTGTAGAACAAAGACTTTAGCATGCTGTTTTCAGTTAAAATATTCTGTCACTCCATCAGCTGCCCTGAGCTGTTGGATAGGGCGGGATATAAATCCCAAAAATAAATAAATAAATAAAGAATAAATAAATCACCATCTTTCTACCAATAAAGAAATCAAAACATTCCAGTTTTGGCTGCAATTCCTAGACAGCTAAACCCTTCTCATTTTTACTCCTCAAGGCCCCAGGGTCTGTGTTGCACCCTGCTGAGACACCTACAAAAGCGTGAACACAATGCCTCTATGTTAATTTATAAGCAACGTCCAATTAATTCTCTTAATGATAAAAAACCTCTCACCATTTATTAAAGTTTTCCCCACAGCAATACATATCGCTTTAATTAAGATCAGCAATGAACTAATGCTTGCTTTATTCCCTCTTGCTTTTAATTAGCTGCTCATTGATCATTATTCAGAAGACGCTTGACAATTTACTAGAGCAAAATAAACAATAGGACAGAGAGGCTTCCTTAGAAATCATGCTTCAAGAGTAAAGGAAGATGGAGCTGCTATGGTGCGGTAAGAGACAGCAGGGAATATACTGCTTGGAGGGGGAACCCATTCTTATAATCAAAAGCATAAAACATTAAGAAACGCCAGGGCTATTTTTGGGCAGAAACGCACAGGAATGGAGTTCCAGCTGGCTTCAGAGTTGGCCACACCCACTACAGCCAAAATCTCTGCATGCGTGGCTACAGAGGGAAGGCCTGGAGAGCAACACCTTCCCTTCCCTTCAAGGGGGGGGGGCTTGCCCAGGTTCCGGGCAGCCACGGGGCACCTGGCAAGCCAAGGGAAGACATGGGGGTGTGGCCTAATATGCTAACAGGTTTCTCCTGTTGGGTATGGCCTATTATGATAATGAGTTCCTGCTGGGCTTTTTCTATAAAAAAAAAGCCCTGAGAAAAGCTATTGTGATGTTTAACACAAGATTATACATTATGTACTGAGGTTGCGCCAGTCTCGCAACGATGGATGTAGTTTTCTTGTCTTTCTGAACTAGGAACTGCATGGAAGGCAGGATGTTGTTTGTGGGAAAATCCCATAGCAGTATGTGGAGAGTTTAGGATCAGCGTGGATTAAGAATCAACTAGTAGAAAACACCATCAAAGATTGCCAAACAATAGGTTAAACAATTATAAAGTTGGTGGTGTCACAATGACAACATTAGTGCATACTGTAACTATAATAAGGCATAAGATACAATATTTCCTCCTTTATAGAAAAGACATAAAGGCCATGTAATCAGTGTAACTGTCAGCTAGCTGCCATGTTTTGCTTGTTTCCTTCTCTGATCCTGGCTTGCTTGCTGCTCTGCCGCTTGCAGTAAACATTGTTAGGGAGACTGTGAGAGCCAGTACTGCCAGACGGCGTTATCTGTCTGGCCTTGTGAAGGAGGGAGAGCTTGCGTTCCACCGCTGGTGTGAATCTTTCGGCTCTCATGAGGCACTGCGACTCTCCCGCATATCATGTATCCTCCCGCTAGGAGAATTCCCCCCCGCGCACTTGACGTTCATTTGCTTAGCGATTTGTCTCATCCTGCTATATGTTAGTCTGCCCCATGGTCCTTCCTAACAATAATCTTGTGGATATGGAACCATTTTTGTAATCTAATAAAGCATAATGCTTCCTTGGAAATGTGTGTGGAGATTTACTTGCTTCTGAACCTGACAGAAATGGTTAGGAATCTCTTTTCCTCCATCGAGCTGAGTCTCTCCCGAGCGAGATGAGCAGTCCCGGTGGGGAAGGGGTTCCTACCCCGACAACCATGTCAGTGGCCACCCCAGTCACTACGGCGGTGCCTACCCCGGTCACTATGGCGGTACCTACCCTGATTACTATGGTGGTGCCAGTGACGACCCCAACCACAACAGCAGGAACGGGGGCGCCCATGACGACGGTGAGCCCAGGAGGACCAATCTCCATGGATGAAGGGGCCACCCCTAGATCAACGGTTTCGTTTATCCCGGTGCATTTGGGAAGAGGAGTGACCTACCACTGTAAAGAGAGGGAAAGGGGAGTGGTGGCACAGGGGATTTATCCTCTGGTTAATACATCTGAGGTGAACAGAGCTGCTGTCAGTTCTAGCCCCGTGCTGGTGTGAGCTACCAGCCTTGTCCCCAGCTCGCCAGCCACCCAGTGGTTCGAAAGCTTCAGCGAGTAGATAAAATGGGTACCACTCCTTTTTTAAAATAAAAGCTTTATTTACTCTCCTAAAAAGGAGAGGCATTTCGCTTAGATAGAAAAATAGGGAGGGTATATAGTGGGAGAGAGAGAAAGCTGAGTGATATATTAACTTGTAAATTAATCTGTTAGTAATGTCCAAATTATCTTCTTAGGCTTCTTCTGTGTGCAGTCAAACTTCTTTCTTCAAACCAGTTAAAGGTGTTATCTATGTTAGTGTATTAGTAGTGTTCATTCGATGCTCTGTTAGTTAAAGTTTCCTCAAGGCGCATTCAGAACCGCTCCTTCGCGTGCTGGCTTCTTTTAAATTCCCGATTTCATGGAGGGGCTTCTTCTGTTTTCGTCTCTCCAGCTTTTCCAGTTTTCCTCCGGGTCGCTGTTAACGCTTCCATTTCATATATTGTAAATCTTCACTCTTTCATGCCCTTTCCAAAGATCTCTAGCTCTGAGAATGAATTTTCTCTTTTTTTTAAATTCCAGTTTCACTTTTAAACGCTGCCATTCTCTTCACTGGATCTTCCTCCGCAACTGTTGACTTTTAAAAGCGCTTATAAGGCACTTTCTCGCTGTCACAGTTCAGCTTTTCTCACAGTTCCCGGCCAGAGT
>NW_015172061.1:104818-127067 GCF_001447785.1 Gekko japonicus | reverse complement strand
TTCGCCCGATTTCCTTCGCAGTTTCATGATCCTCAAAAACCAGGATCAGGAAACTGCGGAGGAAATCGGGCGAAGCCCCGAGTCAAAATGCAGCCCCAGAGCTTCGGGTGTGAAATTGACATGTTTGTGTTGGGGCAAATGGCGGCTGTGTTGCGAGGCACCTCTAGTGAGAAATCGCCCTATATGTTGTCCTCCCTTACCCCTTGAATCATTGTTAGTCCCGTGTGTATTTGAGTAACTGTAAATCGCTCAGAGCCAGCAAGCTCTGCAGGATTGAGCGATTAATAAATTGAAAGATGATGATGATGATGATGATGATGATGATTGGGGCTGGCATCTGGGCAACTCCACTCAAACTACCTGGTCGATGCCAGGGAGTAGGAGTCAGGACAGTATCTTTAACCCGTGGTCTAGCTCAGGGAGCTTCAGAATGACCCCGGGTGGACCCATCTCGTTCCCACTGAGATCGTCGGTCAGTCCAGGTCTGGACATGGATGGGAGACTGGATGTGTTGGAACTGGACTGTCGCACTATAATGCGAGACATGGGACAATTGCTCCATAGTCTGCCGGGGATAGTGGACTGGGCGGTGCAGACCCAACTGGCTGCCCCACATGTTCCACCGCAACGTCCCCCCCAGTGCCAGCCCTGGGACCTAGTCAGCCTGTCCTGCAGCCGGCTCCACCACTGCCTCCCCCCTCCTCCTCCGCTGCCTGGGCAGCCGCAGGTCCCGGCGCAACCGGTGAGTCCAGCCCCACCACCGGCAATGCCACGACCCAAGGACTTGCTTGATGTTACGTTTGATGGCATCCTGGAGAACCTTTCGTTTTTTATCCTACAGGTGATGAAGTTTGTCGAGCACTGGGCTCACCTGTTCCCCGACAAAGAAACACAAGTGGATTTCATCGCTTCCTACCTGTGGGGTGCAGCGACTAGCTGGTATGTGGGGCTCCACAACCTAGAGGCGATGGAGTTGGAGAGCGTTGATGCCTTTATGTGGGTGCTGCAAACTCGGTTCGAAGACCACACGGTGGGCAAAAAGGCGGAGGCGTTCCTCCGTACTTTCAAACAAGGCAAGTTATCCGTCCAGGAGTATTCCACCGAGTTTCACCACCAAGCGGCCAAAATCTGGGATCGGACAGACCCAGTGTTCACGCAGCAATACCGGTTGGGCCTGAATGTGGAGATTCGAAACTCGGTTTTGGGGACCCGAGACCCGCGAACCTTGGCAGCGTGGATGCAGGAGGCAGAGAGCGCCGAGAGTCGCTTGCGCACTATGCGGCTGGATAATGCAGTAGCGGCCAGGAGAACAGCACCGGCACCCACCACCACCCTAAGGCAAAAGCCACCCCCCAGTTGCCATCTGTCAGGGAGCAGTCTTTTTGTAAACAAATGTTTGTTTTAGAAAAATAATTTTAGAATTAGAAAATAGGGGGGGGGAATTTAGAAAAATAAACATAATGAAATATTTTAGAAAAATAGAACATTTTAAATGGGACTAATCTAAATTAGATACACCTGTTTCTTTCCCTGTTGAGCTGTAAACTAGCATGCATCTTCGCCTGTATCTTTGAGAACCTATGATTCGCTACTTACACTATGAACCTTGTGGTCTGTTGAAATTGCTGAAATCAGTGTGAGTGTATTTTTCAGGCAGTTTTTTAAAAAATCTGTTTGTTATATGTGTTTTCGAGGTTAGGCATTTGTGTAAATCTCTTTACAGTTCCACTTACACAGCCGGCAAACTGAAGAAGTTGAAGGAAACACATCTTTTAAGTATCCAGAATGGGCATCCTTACAAAGGCTGTTTGGACAATATTCTGACTATGTGGACTCCTATCAAGTTACACTGATTACATGGCCTTTATGTCTTATCTACAAAGGAGGAAATATTGTATAGTTACTGTCAGGTTCAGCAGCAAGTAAATCTCCACACACGTTTCCAAGGAAGCGTTATGCTTTATTAGATTACAAAACTGGTACCATATCCACAGGATTATTGTTAGGAATGACCATGGGGTGGGAACATCCTTACATATAGCAGGATGAGGCAAATGGCTAAGCAAATGAAATTCGAGTGCGTGTGCGGGAATTCTCCCAGCAGGAGGATACATGATAAGCGGGAGAGTCACAGTGCCTCATTAGAGCTGAAAGATTCACACCAGCGGTGGAACGCAAGCTCTCCCTCCTTCACAAGGCCAGACAGATAATGCCGTCTGGCAGTACTGGCTTTCACCGTCTCCCTAGCAATGTTTACTGCAAGCGGCAGAGCAGCAAGCCAGGATCAGAGAAGGGAACAAGAAAAACATGGCAGCTAGCTGACATCCTGTCCCCTCAAAAACACATCAACCACCTCCCACAGCAGACAGGTGACCTCCCAGTTTGTCCAGGAACCGGCCGTGGAACTTCCGCAGGAGTTTAGGGGCCCGCACATCTTTACCCGCCACCCACTCCCGATGCTGAGGACCCCAATGTACCCATTTCACCAGGTAAAACAATCATCCACGTTTTACTTTAGAGTCCAGAATGTCGGATATTTCGTATGGATGGGGGGAGCACAGTTGGTTCTGGGCGCCATGGGTTAGATGCTGGACAGGGCTTCAATAAGCTGAAATGGAAAATTGGATGGACATTTTTTAAGTTCCTAGTCAAGTCCAATTCAAAAGTGACATCATTAATCAAACTTACAACTCTAAACAGCCCAATGTATTTCCACGCCAACTTTCAACACGACTGAGAAAGATGTAGATTTTTTGTAGACGCATATACAGAGTCCCCAGGCTGCAGAACCCAACCCTCCACCCTTTTCTTGTCAGCCTCATATTTGTATGCAGCTTTGGCCATGTCTAAAGCTTCGCAAATATTTGGTCACACCTCCCTCAATGTAGAACTCCACTCTGACGCCTCCCCCCCCCAACCCTGGAGTTGGAGTCAGAAAAGGGAACGGGGGACTGTCATAACCAAAAGCAGCTTTGAATGGTGACATCCCTGTGGAGGCGTGGTAGGCATTGTTATAACAGAATTCAGCAAGAGTCAGTAGGTCCACCCAATCATTTTGTTGGTAGTTGGTAAAACATCTTAAATATTGTTCAAATGTTTGATCCGTTTTGATTGGCCATCAGTCTCTGGATGATAAGCACTGCTCAGGCCCCGTTCTATGCCCATAAATTCCATGAGCTCCCCCCCAAAACTTCGAAACAAATTGGGGGGCCCTGTCCGTTATTATTTTGGTAGGTAGTGTGTGGAGCCTGACCACGTGTTTGAGGAATACTTTGGCCAACGTCCATGCCGTTGGTACAGTGGGGAAAGGAATGAAATGAGCCTGCTTGGAGAATAAATCTACGACCACCCAGATCACCGTCATGGATTTGCTGGGGGGTAAATCTGTGATGAAATCTATGGAGATTACCTCCCACAGTCTATTTGGCATTGGCAATGGCTTCAGTAATCCAGGGGGGCTTCCCCTTTCGGGGTTTACACATGATGCACGTTTGGCAGGAGTGCACATATAAGGATAAATCCTTGCGCATGTGTGGCCACCAGAAGGTGTGTTGTAGGAGGTGTAGTGATTTCACAAAACCTGTGTGGCCAGCTGGTTTAGATCCATGCACCAGTCCCATAACCTCGCCCCGCAACAGTTTCGGAACAAAAATTTCCTTATACCAACACCCATTTTTCCCCAGCACCTGTCAGCAAGCTGCCAATGTTCATTATATGTTCCCTGATGTTCTGTATGTTTCTATATATGCATTCATATGTCTGCAATTCCCCCCCCGAGTAGGTCAACTATTCGCTTGTGTACGCTTGCGCATGTATTCATTGTACTTGCATTCCAGTTAAGCTAGGCTATGCTGTAACGTTATCTTTTTCCAAGGTCACAGGTGGTTTAGAGACGGACTTTCATTCTCCTTGCTTTGGCTTTAATGAGTAGAATCGGTGAGAAGCGTTTTGTTTTGATAAAAGACTCGCCGTTGCTTTCCCAGGATTTTAAGTGCGAAAACCTGCTCTCAGAAGGCAAGCGGGAATCCTGATTATTGGCTACTGCAATTATGAATTTGCTTTAACCTTTGTGGCTCATAGTGTGTGCGTTATCCTGAACAGAGAATCTGTTCAGTGACTCATGGCTTCAATAAAGTACCCTTTAAAGTACCCACACTCACCAACTCTGGCCCTCTTGCATTATGCAAGCTCATGTACCAAGCGGCCGCGGCCCCTCTTAATTGCGCGGTAATCACATCCACTCAGCTAGCCTCATCCGGGAGTAGGTGGCCCCATCTTTTGATTAATTTCATCACTCTCGCCATGAAGTAGGAGAGGTCTTCTGGGTCCCCATCGAACGTTTCCTCTATCAGGTCTTTCAGGCAGTGAAGTGCAGGACCTCTTGGTCTTGCTGGCCTGGGCATGGGAACGAGGACCTTGGCTGGTGCAGGTGTTGGAATGATTGGTTGTTCCCCCGGCCATGGCATTGGTGGCACTTGGTTGGCCGGTGGTACCTGGGGGGGGAAGAGGAGGGGCCGGGACCAGCTGCTGCTCCTCTCGTTCTGCTTCCAACGCCTGCACGACCATCCCTGGGATAGCTAGGACCACCTCCTTGAGTTCCCATCACAGTTGTTGCTGCTCGCACGCCATGGCCTCTAACCGTTGCACCAGAGCTAGATCCTCCTCCAGGGAGGCCTGACTGCTGCGCTCTTTCGAATGGCTCATCACCCACGCTCCGGTCACTGCTTCCGATGTTAGCCCATACGGCTGGAAGCAAGCCTCGGATTGGAATCCCGTCTCAAACCGGCTGTCTCTCCGGGGTCCCTTAGTGAGAGCCCAAGTTTCCTCTGTCGAGTCCGGGTTGAACTGGCCCCATCGCAATGTCCCGGGCTGGTACGATTGCCCTCTTGCCTGCCTTGGCCCCGAAAGTGTCATAAACAGGTGCACCAACACCAACTTCGATACCTCCCCAAGAATCCATGTCGTTGGTGGGGTTGTCACCGGTGGTATGGTTGTCACTGGTCCTCAGTCTTGGTAGTAGGGACTTCACTCCCCGTCATCGTAGGAATGGTTTTCTCCTCAGTGTTGCTCATCTCGGTGAGAGAGGCGCCCCAGTAGGGAAAGGTAGATTCCTAACAGAATGTCATGACCCACAGTCAATCACTTTAGCACACACTTCCAAGAAGGTTATTGTGAGAACTATGGTAGCAGAAACATATTCACTGTTAGGAATAACCAATAATAAAACCATTAATAAAAGACCCGAAGTTGTAGGTCTTAGCAGAAGCAAGAGGGAATTCTAAGGCCAGGGGAGTAGCAACCTTGATCCATAAGAACTTTAAAGTTGAGGATATCGAAAGGATAGCAGACAAGGAGGGCAGATACCTATTGGTCAAGTTTAAACTGGAAGGCAAACGAATTACTATAGTGAATATTTATGCACCAAACAAAAAGCAAAAGAAATTTATAACTAAGGTCTTTAAGACATTTTTTGATATTAGAATAGCTGTTCCCCTTGATTTAGATGTACCTGGGGCGTGGTACTGATGTTGAAACCATTTGGATTTTAAAATCTGTCTGTCTTTTGTTTTGATGTGGGTTTCTTGGATACATAATATGTTTATTCTCTCTCTCACCCAATATGTAGTTGCCCTTTAAGTTTGACTTTGTTGTTTAAACCTTTTGTATTCCAAGTGGCTATTTTTACCTGTTGAGACATAGTAATAATAGTTTAAATGCAAGTCAATACTATACGTTGACCGTCTCAATCTGGAGTATCTACCCTGTATCAAAATAAACAAATACAATAATTGTATTTTTAAACTTCTAAAGCTAAAAATCCTAAAAAACACTATTTCCTAATAAAACTTTTCTTACTTCAGATACTATAACACTGCTCAAATATAATTTCCCCTTAATATAGGGTTAGGATCTAGGTAGCTGGACTATATAAGTCTCAGCTAGTAGGGTGAAACAACAAAGCACCCTAGCTAGATTCCTATAAAGAAACACAGGAGGGGATGTATTAGTTGCAATTTATACAAATACATTACTATTTCCTCCCCCTTACCACCATAAAATATAGAGTTAAGAATATCATTTAATACTTCCCATATGTCTATAAACTTCTTCAATAGCAATCTTGTATATATGCTCTTTTTTAATATTAACAGTTTTTAACAAAAATAGCTTAATTATGAACAATAAGGTTAATAAACTTGTTTGGGTACGTTATGTCTTACATAAATTTGTAGACATATTAGTTAACTCTTATACTCCTTATTCAAAAATAGTAGAGTAGGAGTAGATCAGGTCTAAAGAAGTAAAAACTGAGGAAGTTCAAGTGTCTAGGAGTTCTTCTTCTTCCTGTTTGGTTAAATTCAGACCTAGTGCCTTGAGAAGAGCTTTTCTTGTAACGTTGTTGGAAGCATTATATCGTAGACCATTTTTAAACACAATAATATCAGAAAGTGGTGAACATCTAAAGTGGATTTTAGCTTCATTAAGTTTAGAAGTTATCAACCTCAACTTTCTTCTCTTTTCCAGAGTTTCCGGAGGTAGATCCAGGAGAACAATAATTTTTTGGTCTTTGAAGGTTAATTCTTTTCTTGCTCTCGCCTCTCTCAATACTTTTTCTCTCGTTCTTTGGTAGATAAATTGTACCAAAATGTCTCTAGGTCTGCCTTTCCGTGTGGACGCTAGTGGGCCTAGTCGTTGGGCTCTCGAGATTGCAGGGGCCACCCCATCTTCTAGATTCAATGCCTTGGCGAGCCATGTAGAAATGAACGATCCTAAATCATTGCGTTCTTCCACCCCCTCCTCGAAACCACGAAGTTTTTAATTAAATTGTCACCATCTGGCTTCTGCCATAGCTAGGCGATTTTGCATTGCATTGTCTGAGTTCTGCAAGGTTCTTCCCTCCTCTTGGAGGGTGAAGGCCATTTTGGAGGCATTCTCAGCCACTTTCGCAGTTTCCTTAATTTCTTTGACAAGGTCGTCTAGAGAGGATTGAATGGGTTTCAGGAGGTCCTTTACCAGCGAGGACATATCTTTCATTAGTCCTTCTCTGAGATCACAAAGATCAGATTTTGTAAATGTTGCATCGTTGCGAGGCGGTGAAAAAGGGGTCGAGTCGTCATTAGGTTTTACAGGCGCCATTTTGGCTTTTCCCGAGAGTTCTGTGGCCGGATCTTTCAGCAACACAGTGTTAAAAAAAAAAGTCAGTAACCGGCCTGGAATTGCGTTTATTTGTTGTAGCTGATATTCTTCTTGATTTGTGAAGCCCTTTTTCCGGCATTTAGCCACGGGTTAGACGATTTCATTTTTTGGTGGAAGGGGTCGGGAGCTCCTTTCCTAAGCATCCGCCATGCGTCGCAAGCTCTGCCCTCCCTTCACACTTTACCCCTTTTGACCCCCTTAGGGGTCGAATTTCTAAAAATGCCTTCTTAGCAAGCATCTACGTCATGGTAGGAGTGCTCTCCCTGAGTTTGGTGTTTCTAGGTCCAGGGGTTTGGCCTGGGCGTTGATTTTATGGTGAGGGGACTTTCTTTTATATATATAGACTAGCCTGATACCCGTGCTTCGCTACGGTATTTAAGTTCTGTAAATCCAGTTATAATACTGATGATGTGAAATTTGAAATGTGACATTTGTTGTAGGAATTCTAACAGAGAAGATTTAGTGTAAGAAATAAAGTGAGACATACGTACTTCCCCCCCCTCTACTTAAGGACCTCTCTATAGACCACATTGGTGGTTCTGCCCTCAGGTGCTAGGATCACTAGGCTGCTTGATGAGCTCACTCTGCAGCAGGCCACATAGAACTGTCGATGTGAGAAGCAGTCATCTGTTAAGTCAACTCCTGGTACCTTCCACGAAAGTGATGGCCTCTCTACTTGTGTTCTGGATTGTTTTGCTCATATGGAGACTGTGTTGTTCTGAGCACCTCAGGGTGATCTTGCTGGTACTTGGCCTGTGCAGCTCAGTGCACTGCAGGAGTACTATGTGCAAATGTCTCTGCCACATTCCTAAGTGGCCTCCTCCTTGTAGCATTGGTGTATTTGGCTCGATGTTTGCCAGGAGCTTTCTTGGGGGCAGTAAGAGGTGAGAGGTGTGAGGGAGTGGTGATGTGGTGGACATTTCTTCGGGTTCATGAGGGAGGCATGCATTGAAATGGCTCCTAGAAATGTCCTTTACTATCTCCCCATAAACATTCATACCCTGGCCTTGCTCCTATACCTGACAGACAGTGGCCTGTCTGGTGTTGGGGGGGATTGTATTTAAAGGCATTGGGGAGGATGGGCCAGCAGCAGTGCTAAGAGAATCCTGCTGAGCAAACCTCTCCGACGGCTGTAAGCATCCCACCTCCTCTCCTACACCTGACAGGCAGCTGCCTGTCCGGTGCAGGACGGGGAGGGGGGAGGAGTATTAGAAGCCACTGTGGAGGCAGGGCTGGCAGGATCACTAAGCCGTTACTGCTGGGGCAGGCTCCCTCATGGCTTTAATCACCCTGCAACCGCTGCTGCACCTGACAGACAGCTGCTTGTTAGGTGTGTGTGGAGGGGGAATGTGTTGGAAGCCACCCCACCTCCTCTCCTACACCTGACAGGCAGCTGTCTGTCCAGTATAGGAGGGGGAAGGGGGAGGAGTATTAGAAGTCACTGTGGAGGTGGGGCTGCACCTGACAGACAACCACCTTTTAGGTGTAGGAGGTGGGGGGAGTGTGTTGGAAGCCATCAGAGAGGCTGGGCCAGCAGCTTTGCTTCACCTCACGGGTGGTTCTTGGCCACTTCTGATTTCCTCAACTGTCATTAGCTGTCTACAGTCCCCTGTAACTGTTGGCTTTTTTTTACCTCAGAACACTGAGCTCTGCAGCTGACCAATCAGACAGTGGGGGGCGCAGAGAGGTAGGAATCAATGGGGGAAAGCACACTTTCCCCCTATTGACCCACTTAGGGGTTGAATTTCTAAAAATCCCTTCTTAGCAAGCACCTACTCCACGGTAGGAGCGCTCTCCTCGAATCTGGTGTCTCTAGATCCAGCAGTTTGACCTGGGCATTGATTTTATGGTGAGGGAACCTTTTTATATATATATATATATATAGATGATCAAATGAACTATGAAAATAATACTTTGCTCAGAATTTAAACACCACAAGTTAAGGAGAACTTAACAGTAGCACACTGAGTAAGAGTGTGTGGTATAATATTTGAATTAAAGATACATATACCCTTTCAACACTAGATTCCCTTTTTTTTTATATATATATATATATATAGATGATCAAATGAACTATGAAAATAATACTTTGCTCAGAATTTAAACACCACAAGTTAAGGAGAACTTAACAGTAGCACACTGAGTAAGAGTGTGTGGTATAATATTTGAATTAAAGATACATATACCCTTTCAACACTAGATTCCCTTTTTATTAATCACCATAATTTTTAAAAACATTTTTATTGCTTTTTATCTCTACAAACTACAAAGGATAAAGGTGAAGGGTATTCTAAAATAAAATACAGAGTAAACAAGGATCATATAACATGCTAAACATTAGTTTCTTGGTGTTTCCCTATTGTTTAGCTTTCAAATATGTGGAGATTAGGTATTAACATCACTTATTCAAAACAATACAAACATAGTTAGTCATAGTAGGTGTATCATAGTAATTCAAATGTTAGTACAAAAAAGAAAAAAGGTTTTCAGAGTTCTGCTATTTATCTTCTTTCTCCTCTATGTTTACTTTTATCAAAGATCAGCTTAACTTTAAGAGGCTTAGGATCAGCTTCTCCCAGTTCAGATTCAGAGTCAAAAGCTTCTCCTGCAGAGCTACCCGAAGAACTACTACTGCTTTTGGATCCATGTTCACCGCTATCTTCTGTAGCAATATTGTGCTTTTTCTTCCGCTGGACTTTGGTGCTGTTCCAAAAATGCTTTTGCTTTTGTAACAGAGCCAATCTTTTTTGTCTGTCTCTTTAAAGTTGAAGATAAGTCCCTCAGGAGTTATTCATCTGTAGGGAGTGGAATTCTTCTGTAAAAATAATGTCAGGTTTCTATATTGCTTCCTCCTCTTTCTCACCTCAAATGGAACATTTTTAAAAACTTTTGCTTCTTCTCCTTTCATTTTTAAGGTTATCCCATTAGTCGCTTTCAGTATCATATCTCTTGTTGACCTTTTAGAGAATTTCATGAATACTTCACCAGGCAGTTTGTTTTTCTTCAGATATACCATATCCATATCGCTTTGTAAAAATTCTGCATTACAGTCTGCCACAGGAGCTAGAGCTTTGCTTAAAATCTCTTTCAGGTTTCTCACCTTTTTGCTCTGGAATCCCTTGAAATCTCAGGATATATAATGATTTTCCCACCTGCAGTTGTAGTAGCTGTTGTTTCTCGTAGGTCTTTTCTTTTTCCACTGCCTCCAGTCTTTGATTCACAGCGTTTGTCTTATCATCAACCTTTTCCAGCTTTTTAGCTGTCTTCTCTGTTCTGATGGTAGTTTCCTTCAGTTCCTTTTGAAGAGCATCAAAATTGTTATTGAGATTAGTCATCTGGTCCAGCAGAGGGCGCAATGCTGCAGCAATCATTTTAGGGAAGTCTGTGGTTACTTTCGGTCTGGAAACCGAAGTAATTGAGCTGGCAGTTCCTGAAGAAGACTTTGCCCTGGATGCCATTTTTTCCATCTGATGCGACATTGTTTACATTAAAGGTAAAAGTTCTTTAGAGTCTCTGAAAGTCTGTTAAGTTGCATGGTTTTTACTAGTCCACACTCCACTCGATTAAATTGTCGTTTCCCTGCCAGAGTTGTCACTTTGCCCCTCGATTTATCCTTTTATAGGCTATTCTTTCCAGGGTGGGTTTAACTCCTCCCCCTTTGCTACATTTGGGGCTTTGCAGCGGCTTTGTGACTTTGCGCTTGGGCACTTGTTTTGTTAAACGAGTATCCACTCACACTTTGCTCCACGGTTTAATTCCAAAGGTAGGGAACGTACCCATCGCCAGATCACTTGCTCGCTCGTTCCGGTGTGTGCCTTTAGGATCATGGCTGGTCTCGCGGCGGTTGACGTCACAATGCAGATGACCTTGAATGACCTCTATTGGATTTAAATTACTTTAGCATACCTGGGAGAAAGTACCAGTACAGAATAAAGTTGTGTACATCAAGTCTTAATATTCTACTGGTAATGGAATATTAGATATGCTCTTGGTTTTTCATTCACTAACCGATAGTAACAGAATAACTCCAGACTTTCCTGACAAACTAAATTTAAATAAGCAATCCTCTTGAATTGTGGCAGATCCAAATATTTCAATGCCTTGTACGAAAAGCATACTAGGGTGCTAGAGATGGCCTCATTAATTTTAAGAGTGATGGTATTCAGTCAATTGTAATCTCCTGACAAGTTCTTCAAAACAAATAAGAAATCTAATTAAAAAACATTTTCAGCCGATAAAAATCTTCCACAGAAAGCACAGGTGCTAAGCATGAGAATATCCTACTTACATTACTTGGCAGAATGTATCTATTAATATTTTGGAATGATTCACATTAAAAAAGAAGAGCATTTAGGGAGGTGTTTTAAGGTCATGAAAGCAGCAAGTAAATAATATTAGTTTATAGATGCCATATCACAGAGACACTTTGGTTGTGGTCACATGCGCCAGGAAAAAAATGGGGCTATCTCCTCCGGAGGAATTTGACCCGCAGTTGCACGATCACACCTCCCTTTCAAGAAGAAGAAGAGGAGATTGGATTTATACCCCGCCCTTCACTTGGAGTCTCAGAGCGGCTTACAAACTCCTTTCCCTTCCCCTCCCCACAACAGACACCCTGTGAGGTGGGTGGGGCTGAGAGAACTCTGACACAAACTGCTCTTTTTCAAGGACAGCTGTGCCAGAGCTTGTGACTGACCCAAGGTCACATCAGCAGGTGCAAGTGGAGGAGTGGGGAATCAAACCTGGTTCTCCCAGATCAGAGTCCGCACACTTAAACACTACACCAAACTGGAGAGGATTTCCGGTATGGCGCATCGACGGGTGGATGCTTGGTTAGCTCCGAGCCACCCGAGCCGCTTTCATTTTGTTTGAGTGCCCCGATTCTCGGGGGAGCTCGACCAGCCCTCCTGGAGGGAGAGCTGGAGCAGGGGGCGTTTTTCTGGCCCCTTCCGCAAATGGCAATGCGGGGGGGGGTGACCAGGACTGCCCCGAAGCCGGAATGATTGATTGGAAAAGAACATGGCCGCCACGTTCTTCATAGACACAGCCAGCCGTTTTTAATTACCTGGAGTTTCAAAAAGGATTACAAGTGCAACAACACAGAAGAGAAGCCAAAGTGAGAGTACCACTGAAGTGTCAAGAGAATAAGGAGGACGGAGAAACCCCCCTGAATGAAGGTGTCCAACTTTGAGAAGGAGAATGGCCGGGAGGCAAATGGGACTTAACTGTGGGGGAAGGAATATTGGTCTCTGTATTTGTTGGTTTTGTTTATCAGCAAGGGGAAAAAAAGGGGGGGGGACAATAGTTGGTAAACAGACTATGGAATAAGAGTTGATAAGTGGAAGTTGAATACCTGGAACAATTGGACCTGGAGAGTTTACCTGAAATGGAGTAAGTAAAGGGAACTGAGGAGGAGCTGGATGAAGATATGGAAGTTGGAGTGTGCAGGGAAATATTGGGAAAAACGCATAACACTGAGATGGAAATAGAAAAGAAGGAAGTGCAGGAACAATACTTTGTTAAAGCGACGTTAGAGGATTGGCAAAAGGAGAACAGTGATCTCACCAAAAAAGAAAATCTGGAAAATATACAAGTGATGGACCATGTAGAAATTAAACACTTGCCAATTGAAATAACAAAAAAGAGACCAAATAAAAAACCATCTGGTGTTAAATTAAGACTGCTAAAAAGACTGCCAAAAGAAAGCAAACAATGGCTAAAAGCTGGAAGTAAGAGGGATGGAAGGATTAAAAGAAGGAAGAGATGGGTCTGGAAATGTAAAGGGGATAATAAGCTATGGAAAATAGAATGGTTGAAAAGTAGAGAAGGGAGGCATGCAAATCAAGGAACATGCAAAGAACGAAGACATGTAGACATGCTGAGACTGAAAAATAGATTGCAGATGTTGAAGAAAAATTAATTATATAAAAAATAGAAAGACCAGCTTTCTTCAGATGTCAGATGGAAAAACGACCTAAAACCTATTTATTTATTTAGCTATAGCTTTGTCTGTTGTAGGAATTTGTTTATATATAGACATGTTTATATTTTTTTCTTGTTTAGTTAAAAATTAGTGGTGATTAGGATAAATTAGGATGGTTGAAATGGTTAAAATAAATTAAATATGTTTAAAGGTGTTAGAATGCTAGAATTGAATATTAATTAATTGTGATAATGAATTTATATGATTTAGAGGTGTTTTTTTATAATGAATTTTGAATAATAATAATAGGAATTCGTAATGCTAAATTTAATATAAAGGTCCCTAGGATTGAATATTAATTAACTGTAACAATGAATTTATATGATTTAGAGGGTTTTTTGGTAATGAATTTTGAATAATAATAATAATAATAGGAATTTGTAATGCTAAATTTAATATAAAGGTTGATAAATCAGGGAAGGTGAAACATTTATGTTATAAAATATTGAATTGGTAAAGTATTAGAGAAAAAACTGATAATAATACAATGTGGCTGTAGGTGTGATTATGTTTAGAAGGGTTGGTGGTGTTTGGGTCGTCTTTAACCTTGCAAAACAATCTAGTGTGGGCATGATGGAATCAGATTAATTATAGGCCGAATAAAGATGGATGAAGCTTTGGCAGCTTATAGCTGAAAAATTTGTAGAGCGAACTTGAAAGGGAAATTGGATATAAGACTGTTATCAGAAGGTTAAATTAATCTAATGGTTGTAAAGATGGAGTGAAGGGTATAAGGGGTAATAAAAGAAAATGAAATGAAGAATTAATAATATGTCCCTATATTGTAAATAAGAAACCAACAGATTATTAGAGGAACAGAGTTAGGAGAAGTTAATAAGAACTAGCATGAATGTTTTATAGCGCTGATGGGAATTCTCAATATAGTATTGTAAAGACAGCATAAATACTTTAAAGGAAATAGAACTAGAAGTGGCTACGCAATACAGATATGATATTAAGATTGAAGATAATAGATATTGTATGGGTAAATGATACGCTATTCTGTGTTGTTGGGAAGGGAAAAGTGATGTTATGGGAAAATGTATGTAATCTTGTTGATGAGCTTGTGTGTGTGTGTGTGATATAGGCTTATACTGTAAAACCCAATAAATATAATTAAAAAAACCCAACACTACACCAAACTGACTCTCCACCAAACTGGACTGCGTGCGCAGTCCATCAGTGTGTGATCAGATGCAACTGTGGGCGAGTCGGGTGTTTTTTGTGCTGTTTTTTGCTCATGAGCTTAAAATGGGGGATCGATGAATCGCATCTCTGCACTGAGGGCTCCCTACAGAGTTTGCGATGATGCGCATACTTTGAAGGGGGAAACAACAATGGCACAGAGTTGGGATGGCCTGATCAGACCATCCTGAGACCATGAGAGCGCACTGGAGCGATCAGACACGGGAAAGTCCGTCCGTGGCCCGTCACAACCTGTTTACTACCGGATTTTCCATGGTGTCTTTTAACTCCACTTCTGCTGACGGCTGCGGGATGCTTCCCAGATGTTGTTGTCTGATCGCACCCTTTAAATCCGCCCGGCATTTGCACCTATGTCGGGTCTAATTGTGAGTATGATCGCAGCCTTAATGTACCTTTACTGCAATGGCTCAACTTTCCAATTTTTTAAATTTAAGAATTTAGTGGTGATAAAGAAAGATATATCGCCACTTACCACCATTGTGAATCAAGTTTGGTTTCAACAAGCACAGGAGATAGGGGCAAAGAAAGATTGGATAGGAGCGGGATTCTCTTGGCCGATTGACTTCATTTTGCGTGGGAAAATGCGAGAAAAAGCATATTTTGAAGAACAGGCTGGGGTAAGCTTCTCCTGGCACAGTTACCTACAATTGAAAAACCTAATGGAATTTTTGGATACCAAGGGGACTTTTAATAGACCCCTTTCTGGATTGGAAAACATCTTGTTGATCTACCCTGACTCTTCCAAGGGACTGATGGTGAATTTATACAAACTACTTCAAGAGGCAGAAACGCAATCACTGCAAAGACATCAACTTCGCTGGCAGGAGGACTTAATGATGAATATACCGGATCAAGTGTGGACTGAAATCTGGAACTCACCAACCAATCATTCTAGAATCTTTACCATCCGTTTACAATTTTTTAAGCTGGTCACTAGGTGGTATTATACACCAGAAAAGCTAAACAAGATGAATCCAACAGTGAGCTCATGCTGCTGGAAGAAGTGTGGAAACATAGGGTCATATTTGCACTGCTGGTGGGAGTGCCCAATCATAAATGCCTTCTGGGTAGAGGTTATCGGGAAAATAAATGAGATCACTTCACAATCGCTACCTATCTGCCCTGAACTTGCACTTCTTGATTTGCTTGACCTGACTTCTGCTACCAAGGCCCAGAAGGAACTCATTTCCAAACTGTTAGCAGCTGCAAGACTAGCTATTGCTTCTGCCTGGAAAGCCAGTTTGCCTCCTTCAATTCAAACCTGGTTTGAAAAAGTGTGGGATCAGTTTATTTTAGACAAACTTATACAAGTCACGCAAAACACGGCTATGGTCACATCTAAAGGTTATGATCGGTTTGTTGCGGTCTGGTCAAGGATTCTTCAATATATGTGGGAAAATGACATTCTTCCATCAAAGGCTTCCTACATCCCTTGGGTCTGTTTTTAACTATTTATCCACATTAAAAAGGTCATAGAGATGCTAACAAAATACTTTATGACTCTCTCAGGCTCAATCACCATTTTTGTTCATGGAGGGCTGAAATTAATCTCACTTTGGGTTGATTTTGACGGATGCGAAGGTTACTCTGTGGAATGTGTTGGGGTATCTTGGTTACTCCTTGTCTATTCTTAGATTTTACAGTTCTGTTTTCACTTCATATTCTGTTGTTTGACTGTAATGCGTTTTTTATTTTTGCTGTTTTGTTGCATTTCTTTCAATATAAAATTTAAAAGAAAAGAAAAGAAAGATGTATCATACAAAATATAAACACAACAGTTCTATCATATGTGTAAAATGCAAATGAATACAGGAAAAATGCCTCCCTGGATTTATTTTAAGTTTTTTACAAGTACTTGTTGATTAGAAACTGAGGGGCTTTTCCAGGTGGAGACATACTACTATGTATATATCTATAGCTAGATGGGGAAGTGAATAAGTAGATGAATGTAGCTGGGGTTAAGCACACACAGTTCCATTAGATTAGCAGTAATAGTGCTCTTCAGGAGGAAAAAGTGGATTTAGATTTGCTCCTCCTCCTAGTAGATAGCTGCCTATTAGAAACTGTGGCAGAGCTTTGTTAAGATTGATGTGCATAATAATGTTATTACATCAAGGAACTTTTTCTTGTAGTTTTGAAGTTCCAGTGACCCCCAACAAATGCTCCTGCAAGCATTCCACCCTTAACATTTCTTGTAATGACTGTAAGTCTTTTTACTTACATTCACCTTAGATTATTTCTTGATTTTGAAAGGTTTGCCTCTTTGGTTTGATTAAACTAAACTGGGATAGAGCTCCAAGTGCCAATATTTAGGGGAGTGGGAGAGATACATTCTTTCCACACAGAAAAGTCTTGTGTTCTAACACTTAACTATGCACTAATGCTCAATAAAAGTCATTCTAGAATAATTAATTTTAAGAACAAAAATCTTCACAGCTTTCCTAGGCTGAATCCAGATGTTTTTTGTTAGCTTCATAACAATGAACATAGATGTTAAGGAGCCAAATGGCTAAGGATACTCATAGTCCTCTGTTAGAAACCTCACCCAGCTGTGATTTAAATGAAAGAACAAAATCCAAATGTAAAATGCTCTCTTTTAATTACTAAATTAAGACAGTTAAACATTTCAAAATTTTATTTTGCAAATAAACAACAAAATGTAATTAAGACTTTAAAATTATTAAAAACTTAAAGGGAAATAGAAAGAATGGGATTTTTGTTTCTTTTGGTTAAACGTACGTAATTCAAGGCTGCTACAAACAGATAACTAAAAAAAGTAATACTTGTGTGCATCCCTCCACTTCCTCCCTCCCATTTCCCATGAGATAAGTGCATAGTAATTCCACTGGAAAAGTTGTCATCATATTGAAAGTAATTTTCATTAGCAGTACAGGACATCTAAAACACCCACTTTATGATGGGAAATGGTACATGCAAAAGCTTATAGCTGATGCTTGATGAATAGTTAGGCAGGTGGACATGACTAAAATGCTATGAGGTTGAGACTATTTCCATGTGGTTGCAATGTTTATTCAATTTAAAAAATCTGAATTTTTTCAGCATACATATTTTAATACAAGAAAGTACTTGCAGTTTCAACCTTCCAGTCCAAATGGGTAATTGTGTTCCCTTGCTTTAATAAGTTTGTTTTAATCTTGATCACAAAATCAAATCACGCAGTTGTCAAACGTTGCTGGAAACGCTGCACATAGTTTCTGAAAGATCAAAAATTACAACAACCTACAGGTATATAGTCAAACCAAAAAGTGCAATCCAATTAAAAAAGTCATGCTTGGGAAAAGTCAAAAACATACTGGTTTTCAGAATCTTACCAGTGTTTCAGGTCTACAGTGAAATTAGTCCCCCCACCCAGGTGCTTTGCAGCATGGCTAATCAGTTTTTGAAATGTTTCTTCTGCAATAGCACCCACTGACTAGTATATACAAGTATGAATATTTTTACATACATTTTATATATAAAAAGCAAACAACAGAACAAAAAATAAAATAAAAAACAAAAAACCAGGACACTGATCCTGATTTTATTTTGTTAAAATGTGAAAAAATGTAGAGAAAGAGAGGCCACTTTTGGAAAATAATACTTTTAAGTGAATCAGGAAAAGACTAGTTAAAATCACATAGTTTTGCATTATTATTATTTTTTAAAAAAGGAAAGCACTAGGATCAGTTATTGGCACTGAATTACTATTTACACTAAACAAAGTTTTTGCAGTGTACATAACATCAAAACAATGCAGATTCAGAGTCTTTGATTAAAAACAAAACCAAATGTTCACTTTCTGTCCAGAGAAGACATTCAGATCTTTTGGGCAGGTAGTTAGAAGGTCTCATCTTCAGGACCCAGCACATCCCAGTGCTTTAAGATGCTGCTCCTGGGAGCAGCCAGTCACGGTATGTCAGCGGTGAGTGGGATACCTGATAGTGGAAGTCTGCACAGACCAAAAATTTACAGGTTGTCACCTGGCTGGTACTGTGGTTCAGTTGCAGTAAAATAGTCTTCAAGGAAACCCTGCAAGTACTCAAAAGTTGGGCGTTCCTCTGGGTCTTTCTTCCAGCAGTGGATCATGAGCTCATGCAGGGAGATGGGACAATCCTGAGGGCATGGCATCCTGTAACCCCGTTCTACTTGCTCCAGGACTTCTCGGTTATTCATACCTACAAAATATAGTAATAATATATAAATATTTAATGTATACCATTGAACTTTTGTAACAGAATATCACACAAGCTATTGTATATTTTAATTCATAATTCACAAGAAAACCATGTCCATGAGAATGCTACCAGAGCTAGACTATCATAACACAAAAGTTCTAGAATCTCATAGAGTCCTAGTATTGGAAAGGATCTTATAGGCCATCTAACCCAACTTCCTTCTCAATGCAGAGACCGTGGAACTCCTAGTGTGCTATCCTGCCACTTCCCTTTTCAAACAGGAAGTGACTTCCAAGAAGTCTCTGCACTACCTAATTCATTTAATTGTCAGACTGTTCTAACAATTAGAAAATTTCTCCTAGTATTTAACCAAAATCTACCCTCCTGTAATTAAAGCCCATGAGGTGGTGTCCTGTCCGCGTCTTGAACTACTGTAATCAGTAATTAGAAACCTATACTAGCAAAAAATAGGCGTGTTTCTTATATGGATGGTCACTTCTGCCTAGGTTGTCCATGTTATATTTATTATGTATTTAAAATATTTATACTCTATCTACTATTCAAAGCTGTTTACAAATGTATTAAAACAATGATCACAACATAAAAGATACATAAATGAGTAGCAATTTAAATGTCACACAAAAACATGTAGCAGTAATGTTCGTTTTTAAAAATAAGTATGAAGGAACTGAGAAATCCAGAGGCTAGCATACTGGGCTAAAATGTTGTGCACTTAAACATCCACTGTATGAAAAGTGTGCTTATTTCAAAATCCAGGTGAGGATGTTACAGAACAAGATTTCTGTAGAATGTAGCTCTCTGGGATCATGTTTGATTTTAAGGAGCAGTTTTGGTAGTATTCTGCCCTACTTAAAAGTAATTTCAGCACAAATAATTCTTATACTGGTACTTGATTCTACTTTGAACAAGTATAGAATCCTTAAATTCATGCTTTGAGAAAAGATGTAGTCATATAAATGAAACAATACAGGAATTAATTATTGTCTACCACCAGAATCGAAAGAAGTTTTATGCACAAGCTGGGAAGAGTTTTGTGTGCAGACACTGGGCTTTTCTGCTTTTTGTGTGCAGACACTGGGCTCCCCCCCCCCAGTTGGTTCTGGCCCATATTGCTTCAGCCTATTCCCTGATTTCCGCACACATTTTTGTGCCTTTAGTTTTTGCTCTCCCTCCCTACCCGTTATTTCTGGTTGTTTTGTGACCACTTTTACCACAATCTTTTTCTGGAAGTTTTTTGAATTGCCTTTCCCCCCACACTTAACATTTCTGTTGGTTTTCTTTGTCCCACCCTCTCCCACCCACCTCCAGCCCACTTTTTGATAATTGGACTGTCATCATCGTCAAACCACTCCCCCCCCAAGATGACTTAAAAAAAAAAACCCACTAAAAATTGATATAGCATTATAATGATAGGTTTAGTATTCAGTCAATTGTAATCTCCTGACAAGTTCTTCAAAACAAATGGGCATAAAACAGGAATGCAGTGAGAATTTCTGCCCCTTCAAAGAGGTAGAAAAATTATGAAACTCTTTTGAAAAGAATTCTGTCTCTCATTCATCCTGCTTCAACAAGAAATCTAATTAAAAAACATTTTAAGCATGAGAATATCCTACTTACATTACTTGGCAGAATGTATCTATTAATATTTTGGAATGATTCACATTAAAAAAGAAGAGCATTTAGGGAGGTGTTTTAAGGTCATGAAAGCAGCAAGTAAATAATATCAGTTTATAGATGCCACATCACAGAGTCACTTTGGTTGTGGTCACACGCGCCAGAAAAAAATGGGGCTATCTCCTCCGGAGGAATTTGACCCGCATTTGCACGATCACACCTCCCTTTGAAGAAGAAGAGATTGGATTTATACCCCGCCCTTCACTACCAAAGGTGTCTCAGAGCGGCTTACAAACTCCTTTCCCTTCCCCTCTCCATAACAGACACCCTGTGAGGTGGGTGGGGCTGAGAGAACTCTGACACAAACTGCTCTTTTTCAAGGACAGCTGTGCCAGAGCTTGTGACTGACCCAAGGTCACATCAGCAGGTGCAAGTAGAGGAGTGGGGAATCAAACCCGGTTCTCCCAGATTAGAGTCCACACACTTAACCACTGCACCGAACTGGCTCTCAAAGTGTGCATACATGAAAGCTCATACCTTGAATAAAACTTTGTTGATCTTAAAGGTGCCATTGGTGTCAAATTTTGTTCTGCTATTTCAGACCAACACAGCTACCCACCTGAATATATCTTCATGGAAGAAAATCAGGATTAAGTCAAGCATGCAGAAAAGCCCACATATTCACTTGTATGTGTTAAAAACAGGTTGCTTACCAGTAACTGGTGATCTTCGAGTGGTCATCTGTGCATTCACACCAATGGGATTCCTGCCCCGCTGCTGTCTTCTTCTACGTGATTTGTTAGGAGATTGATGCGCGGCAGTTGGTAGGAACTGGCGGGATGTCCATGCCTGCCCTTCTGGGCATGCTCACTGAGCATGCTCAGGAGCCCCAGTGAGCATGCCCAGAAGGGCAGGCACGGACATCCCGCCAGTTCCTACCAACCGCCGCGCATCAATCTCCTAACAAATCACGTAGAAGAAGACAGCAGCGGGGCAGGAGGGCGGGTGGTGTGAATGCACAGATGACCACTCGAAGATCACCAGTTACTGGTAAGCAACCTGTTTATCTTCTTCGTGGTCTCTGTGCTTCACACCAATGGGAGATTAGCGAGCAGTAGTTTACCTGGAGGCGGGTGCTGTCAGGTGTTTACTGCTTAGCCGAGGCCAAAACCTGACGTCCCAGACTGTCACTGGTGGACTGGTGGACGTCTAGGGCGTAGTGCCTGATGAATGTATTAGGCGTGGCCCAGGTTGCGGCTCTGCAAATGTCTTGCAGCTGTACTCCCTTCAGGAACGCAGTGGATGTAGCAACAGCCCTGGTGGAATGAGCCCGGACTGGGCCTGGCAAGGGCTGCTTCGCCAGTAGGTAACAGAGTTCTATCAGACCTACGATCCACCTGGACAGACGTTGGGCCGTGATTGGAGTGCCCACACGGGGTGCAGCGTATGAGACAAACAGCTTAGGGGTTTGCCTCGTGGGGCGTGTCCTATTCAGGTAGAAGAGGAGGGCCCGCTTCACGTCTAGCGTGTGCATAAGTCTGTCTTCCGGTGATTTTGGGACAGGGTAAAAATCAGGGAGGAAGACTTCGGACTGTAGATGGAATTCAGAGACCACCTTGGGCAAAAATGAAATGTCCGGCACCAGGCGGACGCCATCCAGGAGGAAGGACAAGTATGGCGAGTCCTGCCGAAAAGCCAGGAGTTCACCGACTCGCCTGGCCGAGGTGACGGCGACGAGGAAGGCCGTCTTCCAGGCCAGGAGCTTCAGCTGGCAGGTGGCGAGGGGTTCGAAGGGCCGTCTTGTCAGCTGGCGCAAGACCAGGGGAAGGTCCCATAAAGGTGCTGGAGCTTTGACTGGAGGGTACAAACGTAGGAGACCCTTCAGGAAACGTTTGGTAACAGGATGGGAAAACAAGGTGTAACCATCAACCTGAACATGAAAAGCCGATAACGCGGCCAGGTAAACCTTCAACGAGGAGTGGGTAAGCCCCGAGTCAGCGAGGGATAGGATGAAGGTAAAAACTTTATTGAGGCCAGCAGTGGTGGCCGCAAA
>NW_015172061.1:100075-102360 GCF_001447785.1 Gekko japonicus | reverse complement strand
TTCGGTACCTTAGGTTTCGGTTTCGACCTCTCGGTATCGGACACGGACTTAACCTTCGATGTCGACGGCTTCGATGTCGATGTGTTGGCAGCGGAAGACATGACGACGGAGGAAATAACCGGCGGGTCAGCCATCGGTTGAAGCGCCTTCTCCAAAAGAAAAACTCTTAAACGTGCCGCTCTATTTTTCCCGAGTCTGGTTGGAAAACTGCGCACAGTGTTCACAAGAGTCTGTTTTGTGGGTCTCCCCAAGACAGAAGATACAGTACTTATGTCCGTCTGGAGGAGCCAATTTACTTCCACAGGAACGGCAACGGTTGAAAAATCCCCACTTTTTTGACTGTTTTGCCTTTTCCTTCTCCATAGACTGAGGAGAAAAGGCAGCGACAAGGAGGGGGGGGGTGGGCCAGCGGCCTGAAGGCCTGAGGTAATTTTACCTCAGATGACGAAAACAAAAAAACTCCTTTTTTTTTGAAAATAATCAGAAAAGGAAAAGAAACTGAAGAAAAACTGAGGCAAAAACGGAGAGCTAGTCACAAAAAGTGATCAAAAAAGGCAGCGATCCGGCCAGACCTCTCGAAGACAGGTCTGCTCAGCGCGGCGGAAAGGAAAGAACTGGCGGGATGTCCGTGCCTGCCCTTCTGGGCATGCTCACTGGGGCTCCTGAGCATGCTCAGTTGGGCCAGGCACGAAAATCCTTCTAGAAGAGCTTGCTAGGCACCGGCAGATCCAGCGTGGGCGCACTAGATCCCATTGGTGTGAAGCACAGAGACCACGAAGAAGATCAACAGTTTCTACTGTCTGAATCAGGGTCGTATTGCATACATCCTGATCTTAAAACCTAGTGCTGGATGAAGTACTTCCCCACTGTGCATGACACAAACACAAAAACCTTTTTAGGAGCACCCCTGTAGAGTGCTCTGTAAACTTCCCAACAACCATGCAGATGACAGTTTATCATATCATATTCTGGTGTCTTTGCTTACCTGGATATGGCACTCTCCCTTTTGTTACTAACTCTGTCAGCAATATTCCAAAGGACCAGACATCTGATTTTATTGTAAACCTTCCATATAATGCAGCTTCTGGGGCAGTCCATTTGATGGGGAATTTTGCACCTAAAAGAAAGCAAACACATTACTATTCATTTATTTATTCTTCAAATTTGTATCCCGCACTCCCCGGAGGCTCAGGGTGGCTAACAGGGGCACAAGTGCCTAATTAAAAAAAAAAAGAACAGTATTAAAAATACAATACAATATACAACAATACAATTAATAAAATATCGGTGCTCCACTGCTCTCTCCAATTCCTAAAATCAAGATGGTGTTCTACAGATGTTATAATAATACAACGACCGTATGTCCCCACAACCCTATCATCCGCCAGGTACGTCTCACACCCCCGATAGTATCCGCATTGTGCGTTGGTGGAATAATGGTAGCGATGGCTCCTACTTGAAAGCCTGGCGGAAGAGCTCCGTTTTACAGGCCCTGCGGAACTGCCCAAGGTCCCGCAGGGCCCGGATCTCTTCTGGGAGCTCATTCCACCAGGTAGGAGCCGCCACCGAAAACGCCCTGGCCCTGGTCACAGCACGTTTGATGGTCCTGGGGCCTGGAATATCCAGGAGATTTTGGGTCCCCGACCGTAGTGCCCTTGGGGGAACATGCGGGGAAAGGCGGTCCCTTAGGTAGGCCGGACCCTGGCCATATAGGGTGTTAAAGGTAAGAACCAGCACTTTGAAGCGAATCCGGTATGCCATTGGCAGCCAGTGCAGCGCTTTCAGCACAGGCTGGATGTGATCCCATCTAGGGAGACCCATCAACAACCTGGCCGCAGCATTCTGCACTAGCTGCAGCTTCCACATTTGCGACAAAGGCAGCCCCATGTAGAGAGCGTTACAGTAGTCTAACCTTGAGGTGACCGTCATATGGATCACTGTGGCCAGGTCATCACGGTCAAGGAAGGGGACCAACTGCCGCGTCAGCCACAGATGGTAAAAGGCCGACTTGGCAGTGGCTGCTACCTGGCCCTCCATCGTCAAGGAGGAGTCCAGGAGCACACCCAAACTCCTAACCTCCGGCGCCGGCACCAAAGGCGCCCCCGTTGAAGGCCGAGAGAGGGAGCCCCAACCCTGAACCGATCCGACTCAGATCCAGGACCTCTGTCTTTGCCGGGTTTAGTTTCAGCCAACTCAGTCTGAGCCAACCAGCCACGGCCTGTAACGCCCGATGAAGGTCATCTGGAGTGGAGTCTGACTGGCCGCCCAGCATCAGATAAAGCTGG
>NW_015172061.1:89336-99908 GCF_001447785.1 Gekko japonicus | reverse complement strand
TGTTAAACAACATCGGGGATGGTACTGCCCCCTGAGGTACCCCATATTCGAGAAGCCACCTCTGGGACCGCTGATCCCCTATCACCACCCTTTCTCCCTGACCTTGGAGAAAAGAGGCCAACCATTGAAGGGCAAGCCCCTGAATCCCCACATCGGCGAGGCGGTGGGCTAGCAACTGATGGTTGACCGTATCGAATGTGGCCGACAGATCTAACAACAACAGTGCCACCACACTGCCACAATCCAGATGCCTATGGAGGTCGTCAGTCAGAGCGACCAGTACCGTCTCTGTCCCATGACCAGGGCGGAAGCCGGACTGGAAGGGATCGAGGACCGAAGCATCATCCAGGAAGCTCTGCAGTTGTATCGCCACCGCTCTCTCAATAAGTTTGCCCAAATAGGGCAAATTGGACACCAGCCGATAGTTGGCCAATTCGGACGGGTCAAAAGATGGTTTTTTCAAGAGAGGGCGGACCATCGCTTCCTTGAGTGTTCCGGGGAACCATCCCTCCAAAAGGGACTTGTTGACAATCTCCCACAGGGCACCTCGAAATCCCTCGCGGCCCGTTTTAATGAGCCATGAGGGGCACGGATCAAGATCGCATGTGGTTGGGCGTACAGATACGAGCAATCTGTCAACTTCTTCCAGGCTAAGTGGGCCAAAACTCACTAAACCCAGCACCAAAGGCGTGCAAGGGGCCTCAAGTTCGCTCACTGTATCAAATGTGGCAGGGAGGTCACGGCGGAGCGCTAAGACTTTCTCTGCAAAATAGCTCGCAAATGCCTCAAAGCCGATATCCAATTCCCTAACATTTTGCCTGCCCTGTGGCAGAGCTGTCAACGACCGAATTGTACTAAATAATTGTGCCGGGCGTGAGCTAGCAGATGCAATCCTGGTTGCATAGAAATCTCTCTTTGCGGCCTTGACTGCCATCTCATAGGTTCTCATAAACGTCCTATAGGATGTTCTTGAGGCCTCGTCGTGAGTGCGACACCACCGTCTCTCTAGTTGTCTCAGCTCTCGCTTCAGCTGGCGCAACTCCTGAGTATACAAGGGCGCCCACCTACTACGAGTTCGGAGAGGACGCCTGGGAGCGATCTTGTCGATGGCTGTGGAGAGCCGGTCATGCCAATCCTCCACTAGCTCATCCAACGAGCTGCCAGGGGGCTTCGGATCCCGCAACGCCATCTGGAGCCGCATACGGTCCATTTGGCAGTGCGGGCGAGCAAAAATCCGCTCGCTGCCTAAGCAAGGTCGGGGTGGAGCATTCAGATGGGCCTTCAGGGCCTGGTGGTCCGACCATGGTACTGCCATTGCAGTAATCCGGTCCACCCTCACCCCAGCTGCGAAGATCAGATTGAGCATGTTACCGGCCCAATGCGTGGGGGCCGTGACTTGTTGAGAGTGTCCCAGTGCCACCATGGACGACACTAGGTCCGTAGCCTGGCTGGAGGTCGCGTCCTCAGCATGGACGTTGAAATCACCCAAGACGATCAGCCTAGGATGCTCCAACGCCCAGCCTGATATGGCCTCCAGCAGGGATGGCAGGCTATTGGCCGGTGCGCTAGGCGGTCAGTACACCACCCAAATCGCCAAACTCTCCTCAGCCTCCAGCATCACGCCAACACACTCTATGCCCACAATCTCCACCGCCGGGAGCACCCTGAAGGAGTAAGCCTCCCGAATGAAAATAGCCACTCCTCCTCCCGCCCCCTAGTCCGCGATTGGTGGAGGACCAAGAAACCTATTGAGGCATGTGACAAATAGGTGACCTTCATTCTATGAGTGTTACATAAAAAACCACCACTGTACTGCCTAATTTATAATGATCCATTTCAATCTGGCTTCCGCCCCAGCTATGGGACAGAGACAGCACTGGTCACCCTCACAGACGATCTCCACAGAAAGCTGGATTGAGGCAGGTCAGTGCTGCTGATATTACTCGACCTAACAGCAGCATTCGACACAGTCGATCATGATCTGCTGACCCACTGCCCCTCTGACGCTGGAGTCCGTGGGTAGCCTTGCAATGGTTTACCTCATTCCTCCATGGTCAGGGACAGAAGATGGCGCTGATAGGGACAGGGTCCCCAAGGTTCCCACTAGGATGCAGGGTTCCTCAGGGGGCACTTCTCTCCCTGCTGTTATTTAACATCTACATGTGCCCCCATTCCCAGCTAGTGTGGAGTTCTGGGCTGGGGTGTCATCAATATGCTGATGACACCCAGCTATTTCTGTTGATGGTCAGCCAGCTGACTACAGTTCCCAGGAATCTAGCTGTGGTTTGGATGATGTGGTTAGATGGTGAGAGCAGAGTTGGCTGAAACTGAATCCAGGTAAGATGGAGGTCCTATGGCTTGGGGGGGGGAGTCTCGGTTGGGTTGTCAACTCCCAAACCTTGAGGGTGTACCTCTATCACTGGCACAGACCGTCAAGAGCCTAGGCGTAACTCTGGACTCCTCCTTGCCTAGGGAGGCCCAGGTTGCGAAGGTTGCTAGGCTGGTATTTCTCCAACTGCACCAGGTTAGGCAACTGACTCCCTACCTGTCTCGCCCTGACGTAGCCATGGTGATTTATGCAACGGTCACATCCAGGATAGACTACTGTAACTCGTTCTATGCGGGCATACCCTTGCGCCTGACTCGGAAGCTCCAACTGATCCAGAATGCAGCGGTGTGGGTCCTTACTGGGACCCCCCAGACAGCACACATCCAACCAGTGCTGCGCAAACTGCACTGGCTTCCAGTGGAGCCAGTCTTGGTTCTGACCTTTAAGGCCCTTAACAGTCAGGGACCTACATACCTTCAGAACTGCCTCTCCCAGTATGCCCCTGGAGGAGTGCTGCGCTCAGGAAACAAGAACTTCCTGGTGGTCCCCGGCCTGAGAGAAATCTGGCTGTCCTCAACCAGGGTCAGTTCTTTTTTGGCCCTGGCCCCAACCTGGTGGAACTCTCTTCTGAAAGACATACGTGCCTTGTGGGAGTTATTACCTTTCCGCAGGGCATGTTCCACCATCCAAGAGATGTTCCACCAGGCATTTGATTGAGGACAGCAATGGCAGAGGACATCTGGCACTCTCATACACTTCCCCATCCCTCGCCACCCCTCCCCCCAAACAGGCTAGGGGAGCCAATTTTTCTGCCATCCGGTATACGTATTCTGTTTCTATTTATTGATCTGTTTTTAATGGTTTTAATGTTGTTTAATTATTATGACTCTGTTGTAAGCTGCCCTGAGCCCTATTTGTAGGGAAGAGTGGCCTAGCAAATCCAATTTAATAAATAATAAAATACTATCCACTTGGGACAGCAAAATGACTTGAGACTGTCCTGCCTTATAGCTAAACAGAAGGAACTAATCGTGGCTCACCTCTATTTTCCCCTTCCCTCCACTGCCCCACAAGCCACAGCTGGGATTCTCACCTGGAGCCTCTTTTACTTCTTCCCACAACAATCTTTACTCCTAGTGTTTGTATAATTGGTTATCCCAAGTGTTTTATAAAAGTAATTTAGAATTTCAAAAATTGAAAGCAAAAAGAGGTGATATTTGTAATACCGAATGATCAAGATTAGAGTTAATACATTTTTAGTCTGCATTTTCATTGCCACAAATACTTTTGTCTCTTACATTTAAATCAGCTGAAACTCAGCTTTGAGGATGGTGCATAGTACTGCAGAATATGGTGCTTCAGTGTGGCTCAACAGCCCCCACATCCACAAACTTGATGTCCAATTCAATACAACAATAAGAACCATCAGTGGATATATTAAACCCACTCTGGCTTATTGGCTACCCACGTTGTGCCACATCGCTCCCCCACATCTCCGAAGACAAGATGCTCTTCTTTGTAAATATAGAAATTTTATTGAAAACAGAGTTGCCCATCCATAAAGACATGGCTGATGCATGTTTATCCAAACTAAGATCCTGACACCTAGCAATAAGATTTGCACAAATCCTGCAATCATAACATTTTGATCAGGGAATGAATGGTTGCAAACATGGATGTAATCTGTTCCACCCAATATCCATAACGTGATAAACACCAACGAGAGGCCCGCAGGATTTGACTTGCCACATAAAGTATGGAAGGTGGTAACAGAGTACAAACAGGCTTTGGCAGTTGTGCAGACCTGTTGTTTAAATGGGGAAAAATACCAGGACCCAAATGCAATTGTGGTGCAGCCCGCCAAACTATTTTACATCTGTCCCAGAAATGTGAGTGTCGTGCTTTCCAGGGAGATGTGATGAAGCTCTTTGCACTCTCCCCAGCGGCAATTGGGTAGATTGAAAATGCTGATATTAGTATTTAGAGGGATTGCCCAATCAGTCTGCATATCTGTTGTATCAACTTGGTTTTATATTATTATATGCTTCCTGTGTGTAACTCTGCCATACAATAAATAAATAGTACTTTAAAAGTCTGTATCTGCTCGTCTAAGTCCTGGACAACAGTACTGATATTAGTAATGCTTTTCTTACATGTATTTTATTCTCACTGAAGATAACTGTTACTATTTTTAACTGGTGTATGAGATATTTTTTTAAAAAAACATTGATTTTCCTTGCAATGTCTGAGTCTCTTTTGACTCTCATTGATTCTCTCATTGTTTTAGCACCATTTAATGCCTTTAAAGAGTAGTTCAATTTGTGACTTGTGGAATATGGGTCATATAATAGCAAATATTCCAAAATAAAATATTCTCACACATAAAGTAATGGAAAACGAACTCTATGATAAATTTATTCTCTTGCTCTTGCAATAACTGCAGTGACCATACAACAACCTGATCTATATGACAATCTATGGTGCAGTGACCATATGACAACCTATGCTGGCTACAGCAGTCCGTAGTCTGATTGCTTGTATCAATATGTTATAATGCATGGTCTGACCAGCTCTTGGATTTTCTAAAATGTACTTAAAATCAAGGAAAAATGGTATTTAATTTTTGCACAGCACTATTCACAATTGTTGCCATTCTGAACTGATGTATCATGTTCGGGGGGGGGGGGGGGTATTAGTTGCTTTTCCCTGCAGTGATGGAGAGCCTTTTATTTAGGACTCTCATTGTCATCCTAAGGGCTTTAAACCCTTAGGACTGGGAATAAATAAATAAATCTTTCAATTTATTAATCACTCAATCCTGCAGAGCTTGCTGGCTCTGAGCGATTTACAGTTACTCAAATACACACGGGACTGACAATGATTCAAGGAGTAAGGGAGGACAACATATAATCTTTAAATCACACACGTTCGCAGCTGACTGGGAGTTTGCTCAGCTGTAAGGTCAGACGTGTTCCAACGGCATTTTTCCCTCGGCGTGGCTTGATGTCGCCAGCTTTCTCTGGACTGCTTCAAGTTGCAGTGCAGCACTGCCACCGCCTGGCCGGACGGCCCATTACAGACTTCCTTGATGCCGGAGAGTTCTTTCTAGGCTTTTCGGTCTTACGCGCTGGACATTCCGTTCGTCGGCTAACACCTCCCCCACCGGGGGGTTTCGTGTGCCCACCCTCTCTAAGGAGTGGTACCCATTTTATCTACTCGCCAAAGCTTTCTAACCACTGGGTGGACGGCAAGCTGGGGACAAGGCTGGCAGCTCTGTTCATCTCAGATGTATTAACCAGAGGATAAATCCCGTGCCATACTGTTCTCCAGGCCTTAGAAGAGGACTGACATTCAGAGCCGCTGATAGAGGGGGACTGGGGTACAAAATTCTGGGGGCACAAATTGTCTTGAGGACCTGTGAAGCTGTAATCATGCTCCATTCAGCCAATGCATTTCAATTTATTTTCATTTTAGTGCACTTCTGCACTGCAGCCACCAGGAGCACAGGGAAGGCAGGGTAAAGTAGGCAGAAGCTCTGACTGCCAGGGTACTATTTGCTGTGCCTTTGTTAGCAGCATTTTTTAAAGAAATCTGTCCGTGGTTACAAATTACAATGCAGCTAAGGCAAATGTGAGATGTTGTGAAGCCCATCAACCAACCCGGTTTGCCTTATTTTCTCTCTTCCTCCACTTCTAATTCTTTTGTTTTCCAGTCTAATTCTTCTGCTTTCCTACCCTGGCTGGGGCAGTTAAAGTATACAATAGTAGAACAGAAAACTTCTAATCTTAACAGAAAGGGTGTGCATCAAGTTAATGCTTCCCAAAAATCTATCAAAGTAGTGATACCACCCATACTTTACCCTGTGATCTGTATTACTCTGTTTTAATGGTTATAAATGTGGAATGGTATGAATGCCTTAGTTTCAATTTATATCAACCAAGGCAAATCATATTCTAGCTTAAATGTGTGACAATAATTTGTGTTTGTGATTTTAAAATAAATCTTGTTTAGATTTAGTTAAAGCACATATGAAATCTGTGATTGTGGTTAGAAGTTAGAAATACTCCTGCTTCCAAATAACTAGAAGTTATTTAATGACATATTAAACACTGTTCAAGTATGGGTCGTATTCTTCTTCTTCTTCTACTGATTGGATGTCTGATATTTGGCCTTTTATAAATACAGTTTTGCTGTGGTAGTCATTAAGCTTCCACTGGCACCCACTTCATCAGATGTAAAAAGTGTATCCTATGTGTGTGTGTGTTTGTAAATAAAAATTACAAAATTAAACACATAGCTGTAGAGAAAAATACTAAGAGGCATAGGCTGTGGAAACCCAATATATGATATAGGGAATCCCCAGGGTCTGATACAAAGAGAACCGGAGAGTTTTCAGAATTTTTAATGAATAAAATAGGAAGGCATTTTTTGCAGGAATAACTTGGCTGGAAAGAGGTTAGGAAAGCCTACCATTCTTCTTCGACACAATTGTGAAGGCTTATATAGATATATGGAAGGAAGGTGACATGGTATAGCCCAATCTTGTCAGATCTCAGAAGATAAGCAAGGTCGGTACTTGGAAAAGAGACCGCCAAGGAAGACTCTGTAGAGGAAGGCAATGGCAAACCACCTCTGCTTCTCACTTGCCCTGAAAGCCCCCTGCAGTGGTCACCATGAGTCGGCTGTAGCTTGATAACACTTTACACACACATATAGACGTATAAGCTCTATAAATGTAGAGGCTTATAAACTACTGAATGATGTGAGGAAAATTAAAGTGACATATTTTTTTCTGTCTCAGTGCCAGAGTTTATCCGTAGTGTATTTGATCGGCAGTAGGTTCAGGATAGCCAAAAGGAAGTACTATATGACATGCTGCATTATCAGTTTATTGAATAAACTAGTATAAGAGGTGACATCCATTGGTTTAGAAGACAATTAGACAGATTCATGGAAGTGGACAGGTCTGTGAGTAGCTATGAGCTATGACGGCCAAATAGAAACTCCATGTTCAGAGACAGTATACGCTTCAATGCCAATTTTGGATACAACTGTGTGCAATAGCTGTTGCATTTATTCCCTACTGGTGGGCTTCCCAGAAGCATCTTGCTGACCAGTGTGGGAAATGAGTTACTGCCTGGAGACATCTCTGGTATGATCAAGCAAGCGTCTTATTTTATTCTTATTTTATACATAAGATGGTTCTGGGTGGCTCTTGGCAGCCCTGATGACACTTTCCCTTTCTTTCTAATCAAGAAATTATATTAATTGCTAATCTATAAGTCGTTATTCTTTGTGCCTCTCCTGACCTTCAACTTCTGGTATCTGAACAAGTACACATGTCTCAGAAATGATCTTTCTGACTGAAGTCTGCTAGTCCAAATCAGCAAGAGGGATCATAGATCAAACTAATGACACATACATCTCTTATCTCATTGAACTGATAAATAACCTTGCTATTCTCTAACTGTACTCATAAATCAAATAGTGATTTACATTCCATTTTCACTAGATTTCTAAGCACATAGAAAATCATCAAGATTATATCTTGTCTGTCAACCATTTCCGAAAGGGCCGTCAAGGTTATGCTGTGTGCTGATCCTACCTTGTCTGGCTGTGTACTCATTGTCTTCAATTAATCTTGCTAATCCAAAATCAGCAATCTTGCATATTAGACTATTTCCCACCAGGATGTTTGCAGATCGTAGATCTCTGTGTATATAATTCATTCGTTCAATATAAGCCATCCCTGCAGCAACCTGTTAGATGCATAATACACAATGCACTCACCTTATTGAAAAAAACCCAGAAATTTGACATTGATACATATAACTAATCATATACTCAGGGTTTACCTGTGCTGCCATGTCCACCAAGTTTGGCAATTTCAGGGCTCTTCCTTCTCCATCCTTTAAGAAATCTAGCAAGCTTCCTGCAATACAACATAAATACATAAAGAAACGTAGCTCCTTCTTGAAGCAGAACAGCAATATTTTTGACTAAAAATGAAGTTGTACCAATTTTAAGGATCCTATGACTGATGGTATCAAAAGCCGATGAGAGGTCCAGGGGAATTAATAGGGTCACAGTTTCCCTGTCCATTTCCCAGTGCAGGTCATCCCAGGTCAGGCAACCAAGACTGTTTCTGTCCCATAACCAGGCCTGAAACCAGACTGGAATGGATCCAAACAATCCATTCCATTCAGGAATCTCTGAAGTTGTCCAGCCACTGCTCATTCAATCACCTTGCTCAAGAATGGTACATTTGAGACTGGACAGTAGTTATTCAGTTCTCCTGGGTTCAGAATAGGTTTCTTAAGGAGTGGGTGCACCACTGCTTGCTTCAAGGCAGGGGTGACCACCCCCTCTTAGGGAGGCATTTACTGTCTCTCACAGACCCAGTCTGCCAGCATCCTCCAGCAGATTTAAGCAGCCAGAAGGCCAAGGGTTATTCAAGTCGGTGTTAGGTCTTAAACTTCCAAGAATCCTGTTCATATCCTCAGACTGGATAAATTCCTAAATTGCCTTTAGGAATAAAGAAGAGCAATGCTCTGGTCATGACCAAATCATTATAAGTAGTTCTTCCTATCCTCCTGGCAATATTTTGCAGACCCCTGTGCAGACAGCTCAGGATGCTGAGTTAAACACAATACCTGAGCATAGCAGATTCATGGAGCCAGCATCAAACTGCCTTATGAAGTTGAAATCAATAATCCTTTCCATTGAAGGAAGCATAGAGATCATTACATAAAAAGTGCAAATAAGAAGCAGGAAACCAGCTAGGGAGGCAGTGGGGCCCTTGGATGACCCAAGGTCTAAAAGGAGTACTGAAGGATGATAGGGAAATGGCTGAGAAGCTGAATGTCTTTTTTGCCTCTGTCTTCACTGTGGAAGATGAGAAGTGCTTGCCCACTCCAGAACTGCTGATTTTGGGAGGGGTGTTGAAAGACCTGAATCAGATTGAGGTGATGAGAGAGGAGGTCCTACGACTGATAGACAACTTAAAAATGGATAGATCACCAGGTCCGGATGGCATACATCCGAGAGTTCTGAAAGAACTCAAATGTGAACTTGTGGATCTCCTGACAAAAAACTCTAATCTTTAATTAAAATCTGCTTCCAGGCCTGAGGATTGGAAGGTAGCTAATGTCACTCCCATCTTTAAAAAGGGTTCCAGAGGAGATCTGGGAAATTACAGGCCAGTCAGTCTGATGTCAATACCAGGTAAATTGGTGGAAACTGTTATTAAGGAAAGAATTAGTAGGGACATTGATGAACAAAACCTATTGAGGCAGACTCAGCATGGGTTCTGTAAGGGAAGATCTTGTCTCACTAATTTAGTGATCTTTCTGGGAGTGAACAAACATGTGGACAAGGGGGACCTAATAGATGATATTTACCTTGACTTCCAGAAAGCTTTTGATAAAGTTCCTCATCAAAGGCTCCTAAGCAAGCGCAATAGTCATGAGATAAAAGGACAAGTCCTTTTGTGGATCAAAAACTGGCTGATTAATAGGAAACAGAGAGTGAGTATAAATGGGCAATTTTCACAGTGGAGGGTGGTAAGCAGTGTGGTACCACAGGGATCAGTACTCAGGCCGATGCTTTTTAACTTGTTCATTAATGATTTGGAGTTGAGAGTAAGCAGTGAAGTGGCTAAATTTGCAGATGACATGAAATTGTTCAGGGTGGTGAGAACAAGGGAGGATTGTGAGGCACTCCAAAGGGATCTGTCGAGGATTTGCTAGTGGGTGGCAACGTGGCAAATGGGGTTCAATGTGGCCAAGTGCAAAGTGATGCACATTGGAGCCAAAAATCCTAAATATAAATACACATTGATGGGGTCTGAACTGGCGGAGACTGACCTAGAGAGAGATCTTGGAGTCATAGTATAATAATAATAATATTTATTGCATTAGCAAAAAAGCCATAGCAACTGTACAGGGTAAAATAAAATAAATTAAAAAACAACAACAACACACACTTAAAAGGTCGACAGTTATCAGCAGTAAACTAGTTAAACTCAGGGAGATTTGTTTTCTTAATCACCGCAGCTAGAAAGGAAGCCACTATAGTCGTGGTTTGATTGTCAGGGAAGTTATCAGACAATAGCACTGAAACTACCCAAGGAAGGAGGGGAAGCTTTTCTTTTCTCATAACGGGAATGATGTATCTCTCTCTTTCCTTATTCCACTTAGGACAAAAAAGCATTATATGATCTATAGTTTCTATCATCTCTTGTC